>NW_010317017.1:40381-49195 GCF_000700745.2 Antrostomus carolinensis | reverse complement strand
AGGAATGGCTGTCAGAGCCTCACACTGTTTACAGAGTTCTACATTCAACGTGTTCGTAACAGCAGCAATTAGATCGCTGAGGCATGATGGCAAATGTAGCCGTTGTGCGAATATCACGCTGAAGGGAACCACAGTCCGGGGGACAACAGCTCTCAGCCAGCCTTTCTACCACAAACACTGTGTGAACTAAGGCCTCCTACAAGGCCTTCCTCGCAGCTGCTCTGGCATTCGCCGTTGCCTGGCGCAGGGAGGGCAGAGGTGAAAACGTGAAGCCATTCTTGTTAAGACAAAATATTGCCACGTGCGGTTTGGTCCGTGTTCTCGGTGGGTGTAAAGCAGCTCCATCCCCATGAATGGAGTTCACATGAGTTACCTCGGGTCAGAATTTGGTCCGGTGTTTCTTTAAACTCCTGGATCCAGCGTCACTCTTGGTTAATGAATGCAAAGCTCTATTAAAAATTGCTAGTGGAACAACAAGTAAAAATTTTCTGCAAAGAATTACCAATGTTCTAGGCCCTTTCTGTTTATGTGCTGCAGAGCTCTTCTGAGGTGTTGGGTTTAGGGGTCAGCCTAGAACATAGGTTCTGACTTGGGATGTGAGGGTCTCTGATGGTGGCACTTGCATTTGCAGAGCCAGTGAGGTTGCCTGAAGTATGAATCTCGAAAGAGTTGTGATTTACAGCAAAACCGCATACCTCCAAGATGCACAACGTGTGTTCTTAGCGTATACCCGAACACACAGACACGAGTGACCACAGGAAGCCTGTTCAAGTATTATTGATGTGGTTTATACAGCCTTGCATCAAAGATGAAGTACATTCAGTTCCTGTAGCATATATTTACCCTAAAGTCTTGTTGCACTCTTGAGGCTCAAGGCCCACAAGCTCAGTGCTTCTGAGACCACCATGGTAAAAGTCACCCCTCAAACTTGTTCTTCTCAAGAACCACCCATGAGCAAATCCTCTGCTCACACAAATCAGCTGTAGCTTGAATGAGGACCTGATGTTTTGGGTTTGCTGCTAGCCATCACTGTTGAGATAGATACTGCAATTAAAGGACGTGGCTACCACTCTTCCTGGTACCTACAAACAGTTTTACTAACAGCTTTACCCGTCCCAAGAGTGTGCCCAGTTCTCATAGCATGTCTTATGTAGAGTGAAGGACATTTGAGTGTATCATCTCTCTTTCTGGAGCAGCTCTGTAGTGAGGTGTAATTAAACAAAGGGATACAAACATAGCAAAGATCACTATTCAAGGCAGTTGATTTTCTGTTTTCAGTGTCCGTGGTTGATGGTTTGTGTCTGCCTCAAGCTTAGCAGGGCCTGCAATTCTTTTCCATCTCAAAGAGCCTCAGGGTAAAAATAGAAGTCAAATAAAGGAGGAGTGGGGTTAGAAAACATTATCCTCATTTTCCTGTTGTGCTAAAAACTGTACAAAAAGAAAGGATTAAGCTTCTCCTTGGCTATAACCGTAATCTGCGTGTTCGTTTTCATGCTTCCCTACGGATTCCCTGTGTCACTTGGGTTATGCAGCTTATTCTCTTGGCACATCCCTGTCCCTGGACCCCCTTGTCTGAATGATGAGATCTGGGGGAGATGCTGGGAGGAGAAATATGCTACAGTCCTGAGACTGGGAGTGTCAGAGGGAAGCTGGCTAATTCAGGGGTTGAGCAGACTGAGAATTCACCCAGGAATACACTCCCTGCAAACAGCAGTCCTGTGGCAGATGAAAACCTGCTGCCAAGTGCCAGGGCCTGTCTCAAGCTTAAACAGTCGCTGCACTGCAAACTGCTGGGGCTGGGAGGACGTTGGATGTGCAGGTAGATTTGTTCTGTTCCTTGTCCTGTTCCTGGCCTGTCTGCTTTCAGGGGCTGTCAGGGAGAAGCTGCTGGGCTACATGGGCCTCCACTCTGCCACAGCATGGCTGGTGGTATGTTTTCAGACCAGTCTAGTTCTAATCAACTCATTTAAAGACCTCTGTGGCAAGATCAGGAATTAAACCCAGGCCTCCTGAATATCTGTGCTATAGCTACAAAGTTGTTCTTCTTTTGGCAGCAAATTGCTATAACTAAGGCTTTTTTTTAAAAAAAAAAAAAAGGGAAAAAAGTCTTCCACGTTACCTGATAAATGACCCTATCAAAGTGCTGAAGGGTGGGAGGAAGATGTCAGCACGACTGACATCTGAGACTCAGAGCTTATTCAAGCCCATGGAAATTGGTGGAAAGATTCCCACAGACTCCAAAAGGCTTTGGCTCAGACCCTCCTAAGCAGTGATTTCCCTCATTGACCAGGAGAAAATGGGCCATTCCTAGAGAGAGGGGAAGCTGCTGGCATTTTTACAAGAAGGCAAGTGCCAACACGATTCTTCAAAGAGCTCTGTGGACTAATCCTTTCCTCTTATGACACTAATGTAATTTTGTGTCGTATTTGACGGCGTGCCAAAAATTTGCATCAAATAAATCCAAGTTTTGTGAATGAAATTAATTAGAGCAGGCATTGGCTCACACCCCACTCTTGCAGCGGTGCAGGAACATGTTTCCAAAGAGCTGCTATGCAGGGAGATTATTTTTTGTTCAGTGATGATGACCTGGGGGGGGATCAGGAGAAAGGAAGGTTTCGTGCACATGGAAGTTTTAAGACTGACAGCTTGAGAGGCCAAAGGTGGCATTAACACTGGTGGGGGGCTGGCAGGGTGGGCTGGTGACTGCACTCTTGTACCTTTAGTTGGGAACTCTTCCCCAGCTTTCCAGTGTGCCCTTGGTCATGTCTCCTTGTTTCTCAGCTCGCTGTCTGCCAGGTGTCACTGATGCTGCGTTGCACGAGATCTTGGAACAGGGAGGGTGTGTTTTAAAGTACAGCTTTTTAACACTCAAAAAAAAAGAGCTTTTGGTTGGAGTCTTACATGAGGAGCCACCTCCTCTACTGATGCAAATAGGTACAACCAGCTGAAGCCTGTCAGGGTCCTGACCCATTGTTTGTCCAATATTTCCAAGCTCTACACAGCCTGTTCCCAGGTAAGTAAAAGCTTTAAAATTTGTTTGTGTGCTGGATGGAACTGATAAGTCTTGTAACTATCTAAAGCATTGCTATTTTCTTTAGAAAATATTTATTTTTAAATTTTCTTTCTGTGCATTCATCAAAATGTTTGCAGTTCCTATCTCATTAGGAAGAGTCAATGCAACACACGGGGCAGACAGCTAAGAGGTGAAGAGAATTTAATTTTGAAATCACTGGCAACAGGCTTCCTGTCTAGGATTTAATTAGCTACAGTTTAGGACTGCCAGGCTTTTCGGAAATTTCCCATAGTGAGTAGTAAATGTGAAAAAGATCTAGATACAATTTTTGAAAAAAAATTAAAAAATAAAAAAATGAGGCCTCTGATGAGGACAGTGGGAAAATGCCTTGGAAAAAAATAATGCCGGCCACTGTGATGTGTTATCCTAGATGGGACATTAAAGACTGACCCCTCACCTGAAACTGCTTTAGAAGCACAGCAATTTCTAGCCACTGCCACTCTGCATTAGCTGCTTCTTTCACCCAGTGCATTTGGATTAGTTTGCCTTCTTCAGGCAATAATCAAACTGGGGTTTGATTGGTCAGAAAGTGACACGGGAAAAGGTGGGAAATCTTTGCCAGTGCCAAACAAAGTGCTTTTTAGGGTGTGAATCTCCTTCTTTTGGAATTTCCTGAGGATTAAGTTGGAGCTGGATTAGACCATGATAGTATAAAAACTTGAACAAACAAGCATGTGTTCTCAGACTGATCTGTGCATCGCTTCTCTCTCCGTGATAGTGTCTGGGCTGACCTGTAGTCAATAGGGCAAATACCTGGACTCTGCGCTAGGTTCTGGTTACCTGTGCAGGTGCAAAGGGCTGCAGGATGACAGCTTCACAGGGCAGCTGCAGGGGGAGCACTGGGAATATCTGAATTTCATCATCTTTCTTGTCAAAAGCTGCACTGACATGGCTTTAATTTCCAGAGCTGACTGTAAATATTGATTTATAAGGGGTTCGGAAGTTGTGTGGCGTTGATATACGCTGACGTATACATATCCTTAGCCAAGTTAAATATTAATTTTGATCAGCTACACTGTTTACCCAGAAATATCAAACAATTTCTCAAAGACTTTTCCCATGCTTTTCCTGCTTGATCCAAGGTTTCTTCTGAAAGAGAGGTGGGGTCAGGAAAGGCTAATGAACACTAATGTAATGCTACTGCTATAGATTGAGTTTGCCTGGATTTACTTCAGTAAAATAGATGTTAGGGGTGTAGTGGTCACTGTAACTACTTTACATTTTTTCATGAATGGACTTGTATGGGTCATCCACATCCCTGGGTATTGTTTCTCTCTTGCAGCTGGATACATGGAATATCTCATTCAAAAGAATAACGAAGAGCAGAAACCACACAGACAGTGTCAGTTGGTCTTTTATATGCACAAATATTCCTGTTTGTAGCGAAAGGCAGCCTAACTCACTCACACAAATGCAGGTGGACACAAAGACTATTCACATGTATGCACCTGGCCAAAACGCTGGCTACTCCAATAGCTCCAGAATATAGAACTTTATTTTATTTTTCCCCAATGCCCCTTTCCTCAGCTTACTGCCTGCTTTGACTTTGGCATTAGAAGGGAGACATGGTTGGTCTTCGGCACATGTTCGTAAAACTTTTGCATGGAGGTTATACCTGCAGAAGTATACCATAACTTTTTTTTTTTTTAATATATTAAAGAATGCCTAAGCTAATTAAAATCAGAAATATTGGTTACAAAAATACATCTTTCAGATGCTGAAAGAGACAGTTAGCTCAGAGTTACCTCTTACTCTTCTGTGTTTACCGGGCTTTTAAAAATTATTCACCTCACTATTGTGAGGTGAAACTGCAAGAGAAGAACGGAGGCAGCCAGTGCCATCCTCTGTCTTGGGGAGATGGGAAGATCCTCCAGGATGCTGGTGTTGGGCCTGAGGCGCTGGGTTTGGTTCCTTCTGCTGATAGATATTTTTATGTGGCATTACTCCTTATACTCGCCTCCCTTATAAAAGGGACATAGAGCTCTCCTGCTGTAGGGTGTCAGGAAGTTAACAGCGTGGAAGAGGAGGATGCCTTCAAACTCTTGAAGTAAAGGTGACATTGAAGTGGAGAAAGTATGGTGAAAAGAACGGGTGAGATTGTGAGTAACGTATGTTTTGATCTAACAGCCTGACTGGGAAAAAAAAATATTTAGGGTGAAATGGAAGTGAAATTGTGTGTTCTGTTTGTCCTGAAATGAAATATTTTGCTCCTGTAGGAAAAGCAGGTTAATTTAATATATGTAACATATATTTCCTGTGCGTTTTCAGCATTGTCTCGGATGTTAGGGCAGCCTGGCTGAGTAGAGGGTAACCTACTACCCCTCCCTGGAAGTGTTGAAGGCCAGGCTGGATGAGGCTTTGAGCAACCTGGTCTAGTGGAAGGTGTCCCTGCTGATGGCAGGGGGGTTGGGGCTGGATGAGCTTTAAGGTCCCTTCCAACCCAAACCAGTCTGGGATTCTATGAATTGCACCTCCCTGGTTGCATCAGGCTGACATCCTCTGGATCAGCATTGGTCTGGTGTGTTGAGGGACATAAACTTTTCTGAAATATTTCCATGGGCTTCATACAGAGCCACGTGCCCGCAGATTCTCTTCTGCTGGGGCTCAGGCCTGGTGCTTTGGTGCAGGAGAAGAGGCGGTGGGACCCACAGAGCTCCTGGTCGGCAGAAGGGAACCATTGTAGATGTCTTTTTCAACCTCAAACCTGCAGTCAAATTGCTGTGCCCTAACTTGCAGGCCAGTGAGCAACAGAGACCGATGTCCCTGCTTCACCTCTCCCCGTGCCATGGTTTTTTATCCTCTACCCTTACTCCCAATTACATTTTTCAAATGAAATTTGAGTAGTGAATTGTGAGAGAAGCAAGAAGTAATTCCTGGCTGACTGACAAAACTTCTTTATTGAATATAGGGGTTTTTTTTTCTTCTCTTTCCCCCAAAAGCTTGGTGTTAATTATAAGTTTTTTCAACCACAAGTCTGCGGGGAGTCAGGACAGAGCTGACTGGCACTTTCACTCAGCAAATTTCCTCTTTGCTCACGCTCTGTGCTCCCGTCTGTCAGGCCTGCTGACGACTGCTTGGTAGGAGGGCAGTAATCTGAGCTGCCTCTGCTGAGCAAACCTCCTGCTTTTTACTGCTGGATTAGTCCTGAGGTGCCTGTGTGCACAGCACCTGTGTCTGCAACTTGTTATCTTAATCGCTATGCTGCCGTTTCTCGGCTTTCCGAGGCGGTAGTGCCGTTCCCTCCTCCCAGGACCGCGCTCGCCAAATGGCAGGCTGCCTCCGCCGCAAGGATGGGAATACCTGAGCCTTGGGCTGCTGTCTCTGAAGGTAAGCAGCCTCTCAACAGCTCCAGCAAAGGAAGCTGGGCACTGCTTTGTGCCTGCCGAGGCAGTCAGACCTCGCAGCAGATCTTTGGGAGAGGGAGGACAGGAATCTTAAGGACCCCGTTGTTCCTAAACGTCAGGAGCATCATAAACTTCAGAGCAAATGAGTGTCCAGGCAGTGCCATGGGGGGATTTTTTCAGCTGCTGTTGAAAGTGAGTGAGCAGGGAGCCAGTGCTGTGCTGCTGCTCAGGGTCTGTCACTGTGGGGCTGTTGAGCGGTGTAAGCAAATCTGTTGGGCTTGAGGCTGGAAAAGTGACGGAAACTCACAGGAGAGGTGAACTCTGGAGAGCCTCCAGACTTGTACAGCATGTTTAAGGCCGTTCCCTCCCTTGGTGCTAATCTTGCCACAAACTTGGGACGATGAGTCTCATGAGCAGAGGATCTGACTCACATACAGACCGTGATGCTCAGGTGCATTTTATGGTTTTCCAGTCTGGAAGAGTCTCTGCTCAAATAACAGACACTCTTTTTGGCCTTCACCTTTCATAAGTTGAGAGTTGTTTAAAGTGGGTGTCAAACCAGGCCAACATTTTGCATCAGTGTTTAATACAGATAGGCTAACCATACAGTCTGGGGTAGATTCTTGTTTAATTAAGACAGTAACAAGAAAGAAAATGTGAAAGATACTGATTCTTAAGAGCCTGCACAAATTTACATTCACTGAAGACCTGTCCTGTATTACACACACACCTACACGCCCTTTTAGATTGGTTGTGAATCATAAAACTAAGTTCATTGAACTTTGATTTTTATTATTTCCTGAGGCATTAACTCCTTTAGTAAACCCATTAACTAATCTTTAAACTCATTACCTGCTTCATTGCTATGAGGATATCTTTAATTTTAGGTTTGTTTGGGGTTTTGGGGGCTTGGTTTTGTTTTTAATATGGGCCAAACATTTAGCTGTGCGTTGTTGTAACTGTGTTTTTTCTACACTGTGGTGATCCTGTGTGTTTGCAGGTGAAAGCAAGTTGAAGTGGTGCTAGTGGAATATTGGGGTCTGTCTCCCTGTCTTATGTAAAATGGAGTATTTTTGGCTGTAGATTATTTCCTTAAGAAAATTAACTTGAAACAGCCTGCTGTGAAGTACAGATGCAGCCACGACTTGTGAATGCAGCACACTGCCTTGCTTAATATGCACTCACTATTCCAATATTCAAAGAGCAGGGAGATTTTGACAATAAAACTAGAACTGGTTACAGTACCAAATTCCTAGATTTCCCCAAATTTCCTCCTTTTGCCTTTTCTGAGCCAGCTCTTTAAAACCAAATTCAAAAAAACATCTGCCTGGGCAAAGGCTGTCCATATGCTGTCAGCTTTGGTCCTTGGAGCACCCCGCTGGCTTCCCACAAGCTGACTGCCCTATATGAGGATGACATGAGCACTGTGAGGCGTGTCTCTGTTTTCCTGCTCTCAGGAGAGCACATTTGCTTCAGCACATGCCATCAAAGGCAAAACTAGTCGGTGTACAAGTAGCCCCAGAGATTCCTGAGGCAGTGGAGATGACAGAGATCCACAGCGTGTAGGAAGAGGCTGTTTTACAGCCCAGATTCCATTACCCTGAAGCCTGGCCTGATACCTGCACAGGTGAGCATGTGCCCGGGCTGCAGTGATGTGAGGAACCTCCTGGCCTTTATTGAAGGACCCATGTACATACACTGTGAGGCTGGAGGGTGCTCTGCACAGAACAGCATCAGCTCTTCCCCACTTGTATCTCTGGCGTGCTGTGACTCTCTCCTCAGGGGGACTGCAGGCAGGCAGCATTGCAAACCAAGTCTTCAGCTATAAGTTAATGTGGACAATCATGTACGGGCAAGGGGTTAGCTTGGGTCCTAATCCACTACCTTTGACATCTCCTGTGGTTTTCATATCAGTTTGTAGATAAGCCAGACATACTTTTCTGTTCCTGGGAACAATTTTAAGCAGAGTGGTTCAGTGCTCTGTACTATATAACGAGAAGAAAGATGACAAAGATAGTATCTGAAATTTGAAGAGACGCCTGAATTGAAGAGATTGGGTGGTCACCTCCTTCAACTGAATTGAAAAAAAAATCATCTAGGCGTGATGTTACTCTTTTCTCTGGTCTGTTTTATAGTCTCTTAAAGATAAGTCTTTCTGAAGCCTTCAAGGGGTTAAAGGCAGTACTTCATAGAAACCCAAGTGGCTGAAAAAATACCAGATATTAACATTTACCTCTGTTGCTAAAGCCTGGACATTTCTTTCTTCTTTTAGAAATTACAGCCTGCGGGGACCATTTAACAATAAATCGTAGCAACTTGGCTGTTATAGGGCAACCCACGTGCACAGGCACTTCAGGGCTGTGCCAGCATCTCCTTTGTTCAATAAAAGTAACAGCA
>NW_010317017.1:9347-40368 GCF_000700745.2 Antrostomus carolinensis | reverse complement strand
TGATTAAAGACTGATAGAAAAGAGAGGGAGCAACATAGGAAAGATTAAAGAAAGAAAGAGCCACCTGGAAACTTCATTCCTCCTTTATTTCTGACCTAAGCTCATAAATACCAAATCTAAACCATTGTGTGTGTGAGAGGGAGGGAAAATTTCCTGCATGCCTGCACAGGAAAGACTGCACATGCAGTCGCACAAACTGACTTATAGCAAAAGTCATCCTCCTTTCCCAAACTTAATGCTTGCTCCTTGGCTGCATCAGAAGAAAAATGAAACAGAAAATAACTTTGTCCCCTGGTGCTTTGGAAGGTCAACATTTAAGAGGGTCAGGCAAGTCACAGCCCTAAAGGAGAGTGGCGAAGGATTTTGGTTGAACCTGCTG
This sequence comes from Antrostomus carolinensis, assembly GCF_000700745.2. NCBI lineage: Eukaryota > Metazoa > Chordata > Aves > Caprimulgiformes > Caprimulgidae > Antrostomus > Antrostomus carolinensis. Next base: position 39,989 of record NW_010317017.1, on the reverse strand, counting down.
ACAAGCAGCGAGCACATTTCCCAGGCTGCCTGGGAGCAGCCCTGCAGCTCAGCACAATGCAAATGGGCAGCTGCACACGGCCAGTACCACTCTTCCTGGTTAGCCTACAGCATCTGCCGCTTTGTCTTCATCCTTGTTGGAACCCCTCCACCAAAAAAAATTAAAAAAAAAAAAAAAAAAAAAAAAAACCAGCGACTCCAGCAACCACATGCAGATAAGCCCCAAAGAGCCCTCTTATGTGTGATCAGCGAGCAACAGGCAAATCACATGCAAATTCCTCACTGCAGAGACAAGACGCCTGTTGTGTGGGTCTAGGAGATGAGAACGGTACCATGAAGTGGATGCAGGGTGATGGTGGATTGACTTTTCTTCATCCTGGTTGTGCCCTGGGAGCTGGGAAGGGTTTGCTGTGTAGTCAGAGGCACGCTTTGGTTCTCAGGCAGGATTTTGCAGGGCACGGAGAGGAAGGCCGAGACCATGAACAAGTAGCCAGCAGCAGGGACTTGTTAACAGGGTTTCATGTATTTTGAGGGCTCTTGCAGATAATGTTGCCCTACACCAGCCTGGATGGAGCAGCAAGGCAGAGTGCTGTACCTGGAGATCGTTGATGCTGCTTTTGGTGTCTCTCTTCTCTACACCTGGATGTCTCTGCTGCTTAAATCATGCTTTTCCCCACCTGGTACTTCTCTTATTCCATCTTTACATTGTTTTCCCTCTGCACACTTTCTCTGACACTTTTTATCCGTTAATAACACCCATTAGGCAATGACCTTGGCTCTGAACTGTGCTTCCTTAAAGTGTTTTGAATGTGATGATGTCCTCTGCAGCAAAGAGGAAGTCTCTGCCTTGGTCCAGCTTTCCTCACCTCAAGCTGTTATCCTGAAGGCTACTGACTTCTCCCTCCAGGGAGCAGGAAGATGCACAGCCCCACTCTGGATTAGGCCCTAAGGGGCTGATTTCTCTCACTGTGATTCAGACCAGTGCCAGGATGTAGAAATTGTCCAGGACTGAGCCTCCAGTTAACAAACTGCTTTCTTGCAGTAATTCAAACTCTCAAAAGTTAAAAGTATCAAAATTGTCTGTCACAACTCAAGTTGTGGGAGAACGCAGGGATGGAGAGGGATGGTGAAAGGCAGAGGGGGTGAGAGGACTAAATATCCACCCGCTGCTTGCGTCCTGGCCCCGTGGCTTGGCACAGGCACCTCGAGGAGAGAGGTCGGCAGGGTGTCGAGGGGGACCAGGCGCGCTGTGCCGAAGCCGAGGGGCCGGAGGTATGTGGGGAATGCGAATGGTATGCTTGAGTGGACAGCTTCAGAGCCAGGCGCTGGGATGGCTCTCGCTGCCATCTGTTGTGAACCCCCGCGGGCCCATAGCAACAGCGTCTCAGGAATGGGGCTGCTTTTCTCTGGTTTTTCATAAAGAAATTCTTCCTTGCCCTCTTCTTCCCCGCTCCTGCGTACGCGTCCTCGTGAATAAGCGGGAACGGCGCTGGGATTCCTGCTACAGAGCGATGCCTGCTAAAGGAGAAAAGGGTCTTTTAGAGCTCAGCTTGTCTTTGGTTTGGGAAGACGTTTTCCTTTCTGAGCTGTGACATTCTCAGAACATGAGCCGACGTGTGTAATTTATTGTTAATTGGCAAATATTCAAATGAATAGTGGGTCTGTATTTGCCATGAAGGATATTCAGTAAAGCCTCCAGTGGATGTGTAGCCACCTTGTTGTTGTTCTTGGTAAAACAGAGACCATTTCTGCCTTAGTATTACGAATGTCGGAGTTATAACTGGTGTAGATAACCCCCAGGTATTGGTTTGTTGTGCCTGTCATTTTCCTCAGCTAAGGGGCTTTGCTGCACAGTGAAGTGGTGGGATGGGATCCTTGGAGGTTATAGATCGCTCAGCATCACTGGTGTTACTGAGAGACGCAAACTTTTATACCAGGGAAGATTTTGCCACATAAGAACTCTGTCTCCTAAGGACAAGGGGGCGTGATGCCAGGAAGGGTTAATGCTGAAAGAGCCTTAATTCAGGCAGCAGGGATAGGAACTGTCTGTCTGTCTGTCTGAGTGAATGGTTTTACTCCTTCCTTTCTCCTGGAAATTCACTTCTGAAGTGTAGAATTCTTTTCTCCCTACACCTTAACTTTTTTCCTTGCCGTCAAGTAACTGTGGGCTCATTCCTGCAAATTGCTCAACCTCTTGCTGTGACTCAGCAAAGTGGATTGTTTTTAAGCACGTGTTTTAATTCCTTTGAGACAGAAAATTGTTATGTTGTAGTTTTTATGCAAAAGTTTCAAGAAGTTTTAAGTAAGTGAGACATTCAGAAGTTAGGGCTATTCAACTTTTCCAAACAGTATATTGATTTCTTTAGTATTTCTATGCCTAACAGCCTGCAATAAATATTGGAGTCTGCAGAGATGCCCCCATAGACAAGATGGAGTCAGGGAACTGGCAAACCGAAACAAATCTCATGGCATTTGTGAAGAGATGTCATGCAAGAAGAGAGGGAAGGAGAAACAGCACACCTCCCCCCATCAGTGCTTAAGGCTGTATTTGAAACTGGGCACATAGCTAGAGTGGCTTGATCACAGGGAGGAGGGTGTAATTTCAGTGAAAGCTGATCTTACATGGGGGGATGAAACTCTCCCTATTGCAGGTATTTATTATCACTTGACAGCTGTCAGTTTGCAGGAGGTGATTTGCCTTCCTGTCAGCTCTCTGAGAACTAGGTATATTTGCCTAAGGTTGTGGAGAAGGGTAAAAATCCTGCTTTCAAGTGCAGGTATCATTTAACTGTGATAAGAAGGCAGGTAAAGCATTTCTTCTGCAAAACGGCTGTGGAGAACAGGCAAGTAAAGTCTTTCTGGTCCTACCAAGATGGGAAAAAACAAGTCATTAAAATCTGATACCTACCTGCTTTTAATGAGAGAAACATTGTTCAGAGAAATAATCTCAGCCCTATCACCAGCAGACTATTTTCAGGAGCCATTAACCTTTCACCTCCTCATATGTTTTTTTTTTCTTTTACTTTTGATCCCATTCAGGGACAATGGCAGTGCTTCTGCAACAAGAGATTTGGGCTTTAGCTTTAGTCAGGAGCTTACTCGATCATAACCATGCTCTTACAGCCTTTCCTTTCCAGTAAGTGACCTGCAGAAGAACTGGGGGAGTAAGGTGTAGAAAACACCACTTGAAATCAAGCACTTGATGTCTTTAGTTGTGCTTATTTCTTCAGTGAGCCAGTACAGGTATTTCTGTGGGTTCTGCAATACTCCCTTCATCTTTAGGCTTTTCTTCCTCCCCAGAAACTCTTCTTCAGAAGTTAAGCGCCGTGGTCTCTTAATTGCCAGGTTGAACTACAGGCCTGAGGCTGTTTGTTGTTATTTCTGGCATAGCTGGAAAAAAGCAAAGAACAAGAGCAAGCTGCAAATGGATGTTGTGGGCTGCATTGAGTGTACACAAAATCCTACTCAATTTAACAATACCTTTGCATCAAGTCATACCTTTCGCTTCCTTGGTTTGCTGTATTCTCTCCTTGAAAGCTGTTGTAGTGTAGAAGAAGATCCTTCATCCACACACGGATGATCCCACAATCCCCCAACTGTAAGGAAAAGAAGTGAAGTTGGCTTGTTTTATTTTTGGACCTTGGGATCAGTGAAGGAAGGTTGCAGGTGACTGAGTGCTCTTAGGGTTCAATCTCATTCTCTCTCTTCAGTGTTTATTACAGATTTTTGTACTTTGCACCATTCTGAAGAACATTTTAAAATGAAACCAGAAATGCATGCTTGATTCTTTACTGAGACAGCGTGCTGTAGCCAATTCATGTGACATACAATACCTGCTTTAAAGCTCCAGCTCCTGACCCAGGAGATCTGTGAAGCTCTCTCTGCTTTTCACGCTCTCAGGATTCAAAGCCTAGGAGACAAGTCCTAATTCTGCATATACTAATTGTGACAAGTAGCTATTACTTTTAACCTGCTTATATGATTTTGGGGGCCTATTCGTGTTTTTACACAATTGGAGCATAATGCCTCAGCATAACACAAGGGGCAGAGACTTTTTGTGATATTCAGGTTTCCCCTTCTTGTGAAGATCACTCGCTCCCATCACGACTCCTGGCACCACCTTCCCCCTGCAAATCCAGCCCGTGGCATCAAGAGAGAATCCATTCAGCTCACAGTTTTGCGTGAGGCAGCTCCAGCAGAAATCTGTCTGTTTGCAATAGCACAGCAACATTTATCATTGCATTATAATCACTTCTTTGGGGATGAAGGAGGAAGGAAAACGAATCGTTTCCTTTGGCATCATTTCCTTACACTCTTCCACCCTGAAAATCATCAAAGTTTCAAGAGTGGAGAGGAGAAATGTCTGCAGAAGAATAACTGTCTCATGAAGCGCCCTGCTGAAGGGGGAGTTCTCCCTCATTGCTAGTCTCACAGAATCACAGAATGTCAGGGATTGGAAAGGACCTTGAAAGATCATCTACTCCATTCCCCTGTCTGTCTTTGCACCACAAGGAGCTGGCCACAGAAGTTAACTGTTGAGAAAATTTAAAGCCTCCAGTCTGCTCAGTTCTAGAAACAGCTACTGCTTGGTTCAAGGAAGAGGCCATGGAAATGCTTGTTCCTTGCATTTGGCCTCCCCAGAAATGTTTCCCAATTCCTAGGTCCATAAGGCATCATGTAATACTGGACTATCCTACTGATTCACCCAGTTTGAGATCTTACTTCAGCCAGTGGCTGGTAGAGGAGATTCAGAAAACAGCCCCTTAAGACACCTACTTGGACAAAACCCTTGTGACAGGAAATGCCACGGTGACTCCATGTGGAGGCTGGCTTCAGGACAGGAGAACTGCTAGTCCAAACCTCCACGTCTTTCCTAGCTGATGCAACTGGAGATGCTGGGGACCATGATGGATCACCAGGTCTGCGTTAGTCTTCCTTTAGCAGCCTGGTCCCATCCAAGAGCTTACCCACCATCTGTATTCAAATGCAGACACTGTGCCTCTAGCTTGAGATGAGAAGATGAGCTGCCTATACCCTCTGTCTCATGTTGCCCAGGAGTCCACTTCTCTATATGCAATTTAGCTGCTGTTGTTGCTGTTCCAGCACCTCAGCAGGTCTCCAGAATCCTTAATGTTCTGGAATATTTTCTGCCTCAGCCCCTACATTTAGCATTAGATGGTCTTGCTTCTTATTTTTTCCCCCTGCATTTGTTTACTTCAGACTGGGAACCATTTTAATTCCAACCCAGTATTATTTCAGAAGTTATCCATCATCACTACGTCAGGAGAGTTTCTTTGCTAAAGACTAATGAGTGAAAAAGAATGTGAATGATAAATGAGATAAAATATATACTTGTTTATTTTAGTGCTGCTTGTCCATATCTTTTATTTCTTTTTCTTCCTTCTATCTATGGATATCACAAAGCAAAAAAAATGCCAGGAATGTCACATCCCATTGAAGTTACACCGACAGGATATTCAGAGCAACCCACAGCAACAGCTGTATTGCCCATCCATCTCCAAGCAGAAAATTGTACATCATCTGGGACAATGCGTCGCATCACGGGCCAACACAAGGGCCACATTGCAGTCCTGGTGGGAACCATCGCTCGAGCCCCCTGGTTTGTTTGTGTACACAAGAATCATGCTTATAATATTGCTGTAACATAGCACTTTGCATCTAATTTAAGCAATACTGGGGCTTTTGTTTGTCTTCCATGGTCTAACCTAAAGACAAAAGACATAGTCCGGCCTGAAGTTTATGAGACGTTACCAGACATTCATGTTCACACGTAAACGCTCCGTCAGAACAGCTCTGTCAGAGGAATTTATGGCCATTACGATGTTTTCTAATGAGTATAAAATGAGACCGTTACATATTCACTTAATTAGTCTGACAGATTTTAATTTAAATATAAAAAGACTTCTGGTCTTTAGAGAACAAAAGGAGGGCTTTGTTTCCAGCGCAGTTTTTGACTCCGCTTTGCTGGAGCAGGAGGTTGGGGGGGGGTGACAACTGAAGGGAGACGATTTAGTGTGAATAATTCTCATCTTTTGATTTCATGTTGCCACTTCTGTGCTGCTTTTCCAGTTCCCCTGGAGCACTTTGAGGAGAGCTGTGTGATGTGGCCCTTTCAGCTGCAGCCAGGAAAGCCCAAGTGAGAACTTGACTTTTCCAAAGCATGATGGATGCTTTGAGGTTTGGAGGGATGGAGGGAGCTCGAAGAATATTGGCGAGCTGCTGTGAGCCCAAGTGAACTTTAGTCTCTAAACCAATTCACTTGCTCTGTCTCACTATTGGTCTAGTTCTTTGGCCTAACTTACATCCCATTGTATCAATGTAGGTGACTCCTGCTTTGATAGAAGTTGGGAACTGGCATGATAAGCTTGCTTGCAGTTTTATTTTGCCCTTTTAACAGCTCCGTGCATTACAAAGAGTTCCAGAGTACAGCACCAGCCTTGACACACAGCAGACCAGTCATTCTGGGACCTGATCTTTGTGGGAACCCATTGATTTGTGCTCTTTAATTGAAAATGTTTTCTCAAATGCCTGCTTTTCAAGATCGACTGTGATTCCATGTCTCATAGGATGAAGTGGGAGAGAGCACTGTGCTCTGGTTTCTTTGTGTTCTTGAGCGAGCCGTGTATTGGTGTGGGCCCTGGAGCTCATAAGCTCTTCATTCTCATCTTTGTAACTGTTCCTTGAGAGCATAAAAAACAGTGAGGTTATTGCTGTGGGCTCACAGCTGTCACAGAATCACAGAATGTCAGGGATTGGAAGGGACCTCGGAAGATCATCCAGTCCAATCCCCACTGTCACTGTCCCCACTGTCACTGTAACATATGCTGGACTCTTCTCAAGCCTTTCCAAAAAAATTAATGCTTAGTGGCATGAAGTAGTGTCCAGTGTCTCTATCCATGCATCTAGGCATCTCCTAGGCAGGATCAGACAACGCATTGGTACATAAATGCCATTGTCTGAAGGTGTGTTAGTGATACAAACTCCGTCACTCTGGGAGCTGTGCACGTGCCATAGGAGCAGGAAACGTTTAGAGAAAATGTGCTGCAAAAGTAGCTGCTATCCATGTGGGCAAGTGCTGATGTTTCAGCAGAAATCTCATTTTTAACCTGTTTTGAAAAGAGGGGTTGCATTTCGTTCATGGTTATCACTAAGAAGGGAGTGAGCTTGTAGGCTAACAAGTGGCATGTTTTCTTTCCCTCTCTGCCTGTCTTTTCTGCTCACTGCTGCCATTTCACTCCACACAGCTGGACCATGAGGCAGCACAGCACTCTGAGCCCTCAGCACCAGTGAGTCTCTCCACCTATTTTTTCAGCCCTGGACTTAGCAATGTGTGTCTAATCCTTGCATTGTGGACTTGCAGATTTCCCCTTTGTCTCTCACTTACATGCAGGCATGATAGCCTGAAAAGATGGAGATAGCTGCCCAGACACACCCAACTTTCTGCTTTTATGGTATTATTTCCTTAACAGGACAGCTCTGGCAGTCTAAATTCTTCTGGAGGGAAAGCCCCTTTGATCATTTGACTCTGCAGGTTTCTGTAGGCTGAGTGAGCAGTTCTGGGTGGCAAAACCTGCTCGCAGATATGTCTGTTCAAATTTCAGAGACACAGGAGTTGCACAGTAGATATTTTTCCATACGGGTCAGTAGGTCCTTGCGGGGTAAGGAACACAGCAGGTTCTGCCTTAGCAAAGGAGGTGTGTTTGGGCCAGACGCAAAATAACATGGTGCATACATGCAAACAGGTGAGTGAGAGCAGCCTGAGAGAGAACAAGCCACAAGTGGCTCCCAAAAACTGCTGCTCTGGAAGCCTCATCTTTCCAGTACACCAAGGAGGATATTAGCAGAGGAAGTTACTCTCACAACTCCAAGGAATCATTTGAGGTTGGTGTAGGCTAAGAGTAAATGGTGCCTTTTTATTGTGCCACATTTCTCTGTGGGGACCCATTTGTTTGTGGAATTACTTCATTAAAGAGGTGAGCCTAGCCTCAGGAAATGACACAGTTTCTGGCATGTTATGTAGCAAAAATATAAAGCATGATCCTAAGTACCATCTCTTTTTTGTCCAGAGGGGAGCTGAAGGAACTTGTCCTTTGATCTTCAAGCTGCCCAGTCTATGCCACATACTGCAGTGGCTGCTGATGGCAATGCAATGCCATTAGAGATTTTTTTTCCACTTCAATAACTTAAACCACCTCTAAGAACATAAACATTGCCACTGAAGCCATGCAGTATATGACCCTAGCTCTCCAGAGCACCAACCACACTGACACTTGCCACAGGCATCCCCTGGGTGGGTGTGCTCACTGCAGGTAGTCACACCCTAAGGCATGTTCTCCATTTGCCCCAGACTTCTCCTATCTTCATAGGAGAGCCCAGGTGATAAATAGCAGGTTTTGTGATACCTTTGGATGTTATCATGGGGCACCTTCAGATAACACTTAGTACCTCCTTTCCCAACTCCCTTACTGGCTTTGTTTCTTCCCAACATAGCAACTAGTTAATCTTAAACAACCTGGGGCTGGGCCTGGCCCTGAAAAATGGCTTCACCGAATTTGCATAACAGAGACCATCTAAAATGCAAATAATTTTTGAAGGTTAATGGTATTTTAGCAACATATGAATGACCCTTTCTGAAAAGATCAGCATTCCTTTTAACCTAGCATTTTGTTCTCTAGGATCATTTAACAAAGGGAGCTTCAGAGGACATAGAATTGGCTCCTTTCAGTAATGTACCTGGCAAACAATACACCCTGGAGACTGGCTCTTTGAGTCTTATTTCAGTCTTGCATTTTTTAGGATTTTTTTTTTTCCCCAATATCATCCTGCAGCAGCAAGTTCTGTTTCTCGGATACTTGGTCATCAGAGAAGAAGAGGTGGGGCTTTTTGTTGGTTTTTGTTTTAATTTTAGTTACAGTGATTTCTCTTTGGAAAGGTTAGCAACAGCTGTACCTTTTCCATGCCTTTTTCACATCCCTTCTATCTGCAGTAATTTGTCCTTCAATTTATTAATCTTTTTATATTCCATATGCTCTATTGGCATCAATTCAGATGTGGTTTTTGTTTCTCAGTTGGTGGGGATATGCTGCTTTTTCAATGATTCATAAAGGAATACTTGCTTGAGTTCACTTCTGTTTTTTAGAGGCTACATGTTGATTTGGTCACCTCTGCCTGATGAGCACTAAACATAACAATTTCCAAGGACATTTCTGTATTGACTAGTAGGAGTTCTTAAAAACCAACATGAGGTGTCCCCCAAAGACCCATGTGTGCATCCAGCATATCCAAACCAAAACTCCTTGGATTATGGTAGATTTGGATTGCTTTACATTTGGATGACCCGCTTCAGATCTACCACTTAGTACAACAGATTAATGCACTTAAACCATTTAAAGCATTTCTTTGGTTTACAACATGCCACCCGTGGGGCTACTCACCTTTGTGTAACCAGCCTAAATCCTTATCAGAGCCGACAAAGTTTGTTCCTGCACAGGGGTTACATGCTGGGAGCCAGGTCTAAGTGCACAGCTACTTTATTTACACATCTAAGTGCCTCTTGCATGATGCTGGTAAATTCATGGATGCTAGAGGTTGCCTGTGACATTTTAAAAACCAGCTTTTGTGCTAGAAGTTCTTGAGTAAAAATACAGACTGGCCCAACCGTTGTGATCCTTCCCACACCTCCCTTTAACCATTTAGAGCTTGTCATCCTTTGGTTGTCCTTTGGTTTACTCTGAATGTCCCATGTCAGGATGTGCCTCCCATATATTGTGTCCAACTGAGAGTAGGAAAGATTTTATTCACTGCTCAGGTGTGCCCACACTCTGGAAATAGAGCTGTGAAATTTATAGAGAGCGTGAGGCATTTTGCCACTTTCATGGGCTAAAACCTCCGAATTCTCCTCAGCTGCTGGTATAGCTGAGAAGTCCCCCTGCCTTGTCCTTCCTGGAGATTGCCAAGTTGGCTGCTAATGTCAGGTAAGAACTGACCTTTTCCCTGACCAGATGCAAACACAGCACTTTCCGTGGTTCTTTCGAGATCCAAGCACTTTTATTCCACGTTGTTTAGCTCTATCATCCTTGCCTGGCACAGGCTTCCTAAAATGGTCTAACAAAAAGGAGTTTAGGCTTAATGAGGAATTTGTGCTATTGGAATTTGAACTGCTCTTGTTTTCTCAAGTTGCTTGTGGAAGAGGAACAGAGGCTGCTCCTTTTAGTGTAGCTGACAAAGCAGGAAATGATCAGCCAGCCCTTAACAAAGTCATAACTGAACATTTACTTTGGGCCACAGTGGGAGAGACCCAGACTCATAAATCAACCTGTTAAGACTTCAGACATCAGTTTTTGGAACCTCCTAGGCACTTTTTTTTTTTTTTTTTTCTGATACTGATAAGAAGTCTTTTAAGGGCACAAGCTTCAGGAAATCATTCAGGACAAGAGCAAGTGATGTTGCTCCATGCCTGGAGTCAAGGCAGTGAGTGATCTTACCCCTCTAGAAACAAACACCAGTGACTTCAGCTCTGGATATTTATTGTACAGAAGCACAAGCTGAAGTGAGGTGCCAGTTTATCAGGAAGGAAAGGTGGTGGTGTCTGGGTAAAAGAGGTGGAATTCCCTGAATTGATTTAAGAAGGTACATTGAAGGAATCAGACCTTGTCAGAGCCAAATACATGATTTCAGAGCAAATAATTTAGTGCATGTAGCCTTTGCCCCTTCTCTTTAACAATGTGGAAGCAGATGCTGATACTTCATAAAATTATCTCCTTTTTAAGGGATCTTCATTGATAGTCTCAGCTAACCTTTTTCAGACCATGACTTCTCTCCAGGAACAGCGAGCAGAGGCAGCAGTGTGCAGCTAAGTAGCCAGAGGTGTTGGCTGCGACGTGTGTCCTGGGAGCTTAGCTCTGGTTGTCGTGTAGGACACAGCCCCTTAGATCTCTGTGTGCTGCTGCTCCAGCTTCTTGGAGAGACGTGGTGACTGTGACTTTGTCCTGTTTTGCTTCCTGCACTACTAGCAAGGTGTGTATGGTCATGTCAGGAAATGTCCCTCCTGTCCCAGTCTCCGTGCAGAAGGTTTCCAAGTTCTAGGTCTCTCTGTGACCCAGCTCTCCCTAGTGCTACTCATGTGGGCAGGAGCTCCATACTGCCTTTGACTGCACAGTCTGGAGGTTGATCCTGGCCCAAGTGAGTGGCTGAGAGGGAAACACTTGTGTTTATTTGCAGTTTGATTCTGCAGCGTGGAGGACAAGAGGCATTTTGGTGTCTCTGAAATCAAGCCCTTCAATCAGACCTGTGTGCAGTCTTAGCACCAGTGTGTGTATCTGGTGCTCTGCAAAGAGACAGCGAGCCTTCATGTGAGTGTTCAGGGGCAAAGAAAAATAAAAACCCTCAGCACTTAACATCATTTACATTTGAGAGTAAGGGAGGTAGTATTATTCTTCACTGTTAACCCAGCTCTAATCCCCTTGGAATCTTACGGAAAGGATAATTAACCAATATCTACTTCTAAAAAATCAGCAGTATACCTCTTTCCTCATAGAAAATATTAAAATGAAGGCCTGTAGTTACACTGTACAACGTCTGATTACTGGGTGTACCATTTCAGACTCTTGTTGGATTGCTATAATGATGGGTAACTGTTTCCTCTTGGGGCAATTTTGTGCAAGTTGGTGTTTTGCTTTGTGCAGACATTGGCTAGAAGCAAAGAGACAGTGCACAGGCAGCTTAGCAATGTGAAGATATGCCACTGGGCTGGTCCTCCTATAGCAAATGAGTTGGAAATCTTGTCACTTTGGTGACCTGATGTCGGTTTAACCTAGAGTAAAATGCTGGTCAGCATTCTTCCTTTTGTCCCACATTTTTTCCCCAAAATAATGTAAGAGCTTAGCACTCAGAGAAAGCATTAGTCTGTTGGGCTTTGTCAGGTTGTGTGAAACTGCCGAGGGAGAAATATAAATGGTGGCTCCTCAGAAAAGAGGGACATCTGTAAAAAATCCCAGAAAAGCAATTGCTTAGTACATAAACAAGCTTTTGATGATAAATGGGTCTTAGAGTTGCAGAGAAACCTGTATCTCAGCAAGCTGGCTGCTCTGCAAACTGGCAGTCTCTTTCTCCCCACAGAATCTGAATGTGTTACTGACTCCTCTCTGTTTAGGCTGGAGCACCTGCAGAGCTGGAGGTACACTCTGGTCTCCATGCTTGCAGGGCTGGCTGGTAGGAGAGCAGTGGAATAGGAACCAGATTGTCCCTGCTGAGCAGAAAAGAGTTTTCTCCTTTATTTGGTGGTGTCAGGGAGAGACAAGCTCACATATTAGAGGGTCAGGATGCCTGGGTTTCATTTCTGCCTGTGCCACATATTCAGTGTGAGATGAGAGACAAGATGTTTACTTTTGTGTATTTGCATTTCTCTGTCCAAGCAGCATGTGTGACAGTCCTTCCTAAAGTGAGGGATGTTAGGAGGCTTAATTACCATGTGCAAAGCACTTTGCAAAATACATTATACCACTGAAGGTATGAAATGGCAATTAAAAGGAAAAAAAAAATGAGGTCTTTCTCTCTAATTTTCAGAGGAATGTCTTTGTACTTTGACTTAGTTGCTGTAACCGCAGCCCAGGAGATTTTCCTGCTAAGTAGATGGTGAGAATTGCTTCTTAGCAAAAGAAAAATATCACCTTCCTCAACCTCAGTCACCCAATAATGAGCCTTTTGAAGCTAAAAAGAGAAACAAATTCTTCATCATTCTCCTTCCCGTCCAGTCCAGCCTGTGGGAGCCCTCAGGTCTGTTCAGCCTCACATGCCCAGGAGCAGGGATCCACCAGTTCCAGTGAGGGGCATGCAGGATGTTGCTGATGGTGGTGAGAAGTAGTGTTTGAACTTCATGTAGCTGGAAAGATGCCGTGATTGCAGTGCCAGGCAGGTAGTTGTCGTGTCTCTCCAGCACTTGGAAGATGGGGGCTCTGGTCACAGGGACGGTGTTTGACCTTTTCCTTTCTGCTTCCCCTCTTCCCTGTTGCCAAACTGGTCATTCCATCTTTGCTGTGGGGCTGGCACCATGAGCACTGCAAACTCTGCTTGCACTTCCAGCAGCCCTGGAAGTATGTGTAACAAATGGAGCACCCCAGGTACCTGTCGATCTCCAGAAGTGTTAGAATCTAGAGGATTTCACAAGTGAAGATGACACTGGCCATGGTCTGCTCCCTGCCATCTCAGCGGGTCATGATATTGGCTGAAAGGCTTGCCTCTTCACTCAAAAACTCTGCTGAAAATCATCTTTATGCTTATAATTCTGTCATTTCCCTACCCCTGAGGATTCTGCAGTCCTTCAGCTCTCACAGGGTTCACCAGAAATGAAGAACACACAACAAGGCATGGGAGGTACCGTAAAGCAGTTCTGCCACAGAGGAGAACCCAGGGAAACGCAGCTTTGTACCTCCCTTTACGTATGTCTTTGTCTCAAGTTGAAGTGAACTCATAAGCCACAGGGCTGGAAGCCATTTTACAGCTCATGATGTGGGAATGAGTGCGTGTGGGTGTGGGCACACACGTTGTTTCAGAGTAAACCAGAAGTCAACCCTATTTGTTTTGCGCCCTTTTTTAAGAGAACTGTGCTGGGAATGAAGTGGTGAGGAACAACAGGGAGTTTGGGTTTGCTCTGCAGATTGTCTAGAGATGTCTTTTGGGGTATATTTTGTTCATTATGTGCTTAACATATATAGGTGGAGCCAGTCACTAAAAGCAGGTTGCAGGTAAGATTTGTCCTTCGATGAAAGGAGTGAAGCAAGAGCCTCTTCTTCACAAGCTGTTCAAGGAGGCAGCAGTGAGTGCTGGACTGACCCTGGGAGTTGTTGTGCAGACTGACCAGAACTGACCAGCCTGAGCAGCTGGTGGATCTGTAACACTGAGCTGGAGGAACTCTTATCAACAGATTTTCCTGTAATCTATTTGTTACTCCCAGCTTCTCCTAAGGGTGCTTCTGTGTCTTTCCATCCCCTGTGCACACCTACATGACACAATGCCACGCTATGACATTGCCACACTGCACATCCAGCCTGTGGTGTGTGTGGGCCACCAGGAAACCACTGGCAGTTCTTTCCAAGGGCTTTTGGACAAATACTAAAGGAAAAGAAAGAGGAAAAACAAAGGGATGGACCGGGAAATGTGGAAAAGTCACAACAGACAAAGGGGCTGCAAAAAAACCGCCATGTATGTCTCAGCACAGTTTCCGTTGCTAAGGCCTCTTCTCCTCCTTCTGCAGGTTTACATGGGCACCCCCTCCCCTCATGACTGCAGTGGGACTAATCAGACAATAAGGATTACTCATGTGAGTAAAAGCTTGCAGGCCTGAACTGCCAAGTGTTGCCCACTCTCACATTTGTTCTTCCCAGCACTGACCGCACCCTGGGAGATGTTCAGAGGAGCGTTTTCCAGGGCCCTGAACTTTTTTAGCAGCAGTTGCAAGGTTAATTTGAGCTGTCTTACGACCTTCTGACCCACAACATGCTCTGGGGTGAAAGGTGCTTTGTTCCTTGTCCCAGTTTTGTCTGAGCATCTGCGGAACGGACAGTCTGAGGAGCTCATGTGCCATTCAGATGATGGAGAAAGGTCCAGCAATGTCAGCTTTACTTGGCATTAATGACTGATCCTGAATTTACCATAGTAGCAGATAGTAGGGTGGAGCAACTCCTTTGCAATGTCCTGTATCTTTGTGGTCAACTTCAGGACCTCATTCCTATCCAGTGGGTGCTTTGGATCGGGTCTAGTCCTACATTGCTTTGTTGAAAAGAGGTAGCTGAAAGGAGGGGATTAAGAAAAAACCATTTTTCAAATAACTGAACAATCCCCTGCATGTGAGCTCGAGGCAGTAAGGTGTGCTGGATACTGCACTGGCCTTGGAATCAGGGCAGCAGCTTCTGAGTACTGCTAGTTGTTATCTACATGGTTGTATCTCGTAGGAGCCCTGCCCGTGGTTTAGGAACCAACAGTGCTGGCTGCCATAAAAGCAGAGCAGAAGGCAGAGTCAGGCCCTCAGGCAGCAGAAATCTCCAAGTATGCCCTGTGGTATCAGTCCTCATCAGCCCACAGGGCCATCATCGGGCACTGCAGCCTTCAGGGCTGACCCAGCAGGTCACGTTCATTTGTGACAGAAGTGTGATTACCTGTGAAGTTAGAGCATGGAGTTATTTGTCCCAAACACATGGATTTTATTGGTGACATTTGGTGTGGAAGTTTTTATGGTTGCAAAGCACTGAGTGGCACAGCAGTATGGCTGGTCTGAGAGCGGCTTTTAAAGAGGCCACGGCAGTTTGAACTGTTCAACAGATTTGTCTTGTGAAATAGATGAGCTTTACCAAATTAAGGGCAGTTAATGACAAAACAAGGGGAAATGGGTTTAAACTGAAAGAGGGGAGGTTTAGATGAGATATTAGGGAGAAGTTCTTCACTGTGAGGGTGGTCAGACACTGGAACAGGTTGTGGATGCCCCCTCCCTGGAAGTGTTGAAGGCCAGGCTGGATGAGGCTTTGAGTAACCTGGTCTAGTGGAAGGTGTCCCTGCTGCTGGCAGGGGGGTTGGAACTGGATGAGCTTTAAGGTCCCTTCCAACCCAAACCATTCTATAATTCTATGAAATGCTGTCCATCCTCCGCAAGACTCTTGTTGTTTCTCTTTGTGATAAGAAGCAGATCTGATGTTCGAATGCTTTTGTGATGTTTGCACTTCTCATGTCATTTTCAAAGAACTAATTCACAAATAAATGAGGAGATGCCATTTTAATAACCTCATTAAGTAGGAATGCAGCTCTTTTTGAATGTAAGGCATCACTTGTGCCTACTAGGTGTGTGAGGTTAGTTCTCAGAGTAATACTCCATAGCAGTAAGTCATGTGGTTTCTTTCTTCTACACTCATGTACTGGGCTGCATTCTCTTCATCCCATCTGCATCAACAGATTGGTGTTATGGCAAAAGGGTAGTTTCTTCTGAGAAATCATTCCCAGCTGCAGGACATGAAACAGCTTTAGCTGTTCCTGAGAACAGTTCTGAAAATTGCAGTTTTGCAAAGCGTGCTGTTTGGTGACAAACATCAGCAGCTACAGTTCTGTACTCGTCAGAGGTGGTGCAACTGATCCTCGCAGCCTTCCTCTGCTCTACAGAGATTATTTGTCCTTCCATTAGGTTCAGACATGTGAGACCCCATTCCACTCCCAGGTCTGCCACTCATCTCCAGGGTGGCGTTGGATTTGTGCTTTACCTTTTCCTAAAGAAGAGACATAAGAGCTAAGCATTATTTTTCCATAGTTAAGGTCTGTATAAGAGGATCTCACTTTAATTTAAAAGTCATTAAAATATTTTCTGTCGTGGAACTTAGCAGGCAGGCATCTTTCATCTGCCTGATGGCTGTGTGTGGAGGGACTTAAGAGAGTTTGTAACAAATGGCTTTTAGTTACCATAAGCTGCCTAAGAATTCTGGAGGATCTTATCTTTTTAATGAAAATGACTCTTGTGTAAATCTTATCCCAGCTCCGAGTTCATGCTGTCACATTTCAGGTTCCTTACTTAGGCTTGCTTTTAGGGGCTAGCGTTCGAAGATGGATTCACCAAGGATAAAATCTGCTTGATAAGAAGATTTCTATTTTTCAGTGTCGCTGCTATTTCAGTTTACCTCCAGGGAAATGGGAGACCATAGTATATTAGCTGCTGTGATTGCTTGCTGGCTGAACAAAGCAATCATAGTTCATGCTGGAGGGAGATGGTAGCCTGTGTGTTTTAAGGTTAAGCCAAGCAGGATTCCTGGTGTCTTAGGTCTTAATCTCTAACATCCATACATATTGATCACCTGCCTTTATCACCTGGCACGTTGTGATGGTGATGTGTCTATCCCCTAAAAGCAGGGGCAGGATTTGTTCCTGAGGTGAAGGGACCAGCTTGCCTCTTTGATGGTAAGCACAACCTTCCCAAGCAGTTTGTCAGCTCAATTATTTAGCAACCTGCTTCATTTATGCTCTAGAATCTGTCTTCTGCTTTGAGTGTGGGTTGCCAGAGGGCACAGGAACAACGGAGTGAGCTGCTTTAAATCCTGTGTATAAACAACATCAGGCCTTAGGGATGTGACAAGGAGGTTTCTCTCTAGCTGACTTATTCTCAGCCACATTCCAGTGACCCTGGTGGAAGAAACAGGCTGAGCAAATGGGGCAGAATACAGCTCATGTAATGCAGTCAGAATAGCAAGATCTCCGGAGCAAAGACCAAAACACACTCTGCACGGCTGGGGGATTAAAGTCAGGATTAAAGACAGCAGGGGCTTTAACTCCCTGCAGATCTTTCTTTCACCTGACATTATTTTTAGACCCATTTGGGCTCTAACAGAAGCAGAGGTGAATTAGAGGGAGATTGTCCTTGAAAGCTGAGCTGAAGAGCCTTGAAGATGTTAGTACTCACCTTGGGCTTAGACCCGCAACATGCCTTTCCTGGTGAGTCCCCGTAAGTTCAGTGAGCTGCTCCAGAAGGTCCTGAGGTTTTCTTTGCTCACTTTACTCACAAGTACTGACATAGTTAAAGGCAAGCCAAAAATGCATGATTAACACTTCAGCCTGGCTCTCGCCTGTCCCAGAGTTTGGAAATCACTCTACTCATAATTTTGTTGCTTTTGTTCAGGGGATGTCTGCCGGGCTGCTGAAGCAAAAGGGCATGTGTCCTGCCATCAGGAGTTTGTACTGCAATGCAAAGTGCAGGCAAATCACTTCAGAAATGCCTTTTGCATGCAGTGCTACTGTGAAGGTGATCAGCAGAGCTGATAGGAGGGCTCACTCCTGTCACAGGGTAGCACACTGGAATTGAGGGCAAAAGCACATTGGGCTTTTTTGTTTAATGCCAATCTGCCTGAAATCCTCAAACTGTGCGAGCCGAGATCAACAAAGGAGTCTAAAACCCCCAACACCAGTTTCTCTCATTTGCTGACAGCAATGTCAGGCACAAAATCAAATTCTTTCTGGGTGTCAGGTAAGTCAAAGACTGCCGAGTGCCCCAGAAGGGGATTCTTGGGGATTTATGTTCCATCAACAAGATGAGTGATAATTAAAAGCCTGAATATTTCTGCTAAGCTGGGAAACAAAAAAGAACCGTCTTAATTCCTTAAATTCCTCATGCCAGGCTGTAAAATATATTCCATTCATGCCTGTGTCTTGCTGCTTGTTCTCTCTGTGTCTCTTTCTTTAGTATTCAGCCACCTGTTTGTAACCAGTGTCCTGCAGGTTCTCAGGGCGGCTTTTTTCTCCGCTCTCTCTGCCCTTGGTCTTGTTGCTTTGACACTGAGGCCTCGTTGTCTGCGAGAGACGGTACGTTCGAGCTCCCTGGCCTGCCCAGCTCCCATAACTTCATTCTTGGAAAGTTTCTGAGTTTCCCGGGTGATAAAACATGAACAACATTTGCTCTGACCTGAATCATTTCTGAAGGCAATTCAGCTCTGTTTTGTTATGAAGGTTACTCAGGGTGGGTGGTGGGGCATGAGAATTCCCAGCGATGGCAATTCCTGAAACGTGTCAGAAAGTCGCTGCCTGCACCTTTGACGCCGCAGGATTGTTTTGATTAGGTTTTTTTAGTGTATGCTGAAAAATATATCTGACAAGCTGGAGGGTGAGAGACAGCAGCAGAACAAATCTGCACGTTGCAAGATTGGCTGTTGCTGTCTTCCCCCAGCTTTCACCAACAGGAAAGAAAAAAAAAGGAGGGGGGGGGGGGGAAAAAAACCCCAAGCCCCAGCTCTGTATGTATAGCAGGTATCAAACTGTCACAGATCACTGCTATTATAGCTTGGGTTAAAATCATATAATAGTGGAGTGTTTGCTAGCCCTGTAAAAACCTCCAGTTAATCACTGGAGACCAAACTAATTAATCAAGCAGGGCAGTGTTTAAAACTGTTTAAAAAAACCTATAAAATGTCAAAAAACTCACCAGTAAATAGCTCTGGAACGCTGTCTGCATGAGATGTTTTTTTTTTTTCTTTGCTCTGCATTATTGATTCCCTTAAAATTAATACTGTATGTGTGATGGGTGGTTCAGGGCTTTACAGAGACTTAGGGAGAAAGTTCACTAACAGTTCTCAAGCAATTACTCTGGAGTGTGATTCTGTTCTCATTTATTCTGGAGTAAATGGGAAATAATTATGGGCAACACATGTCTGTTTCCCTTGACACAATATACACTAGGGAATAATAAGACCTTGAATGTTTGGCCTTTGCAAAGAGAGATCCAGGCCACTCCAAATCCTCACAGGCATTTTATCTAGTTTTTAGTACATTTCTTGTGCATAAAAATCTTCTGCTAGCATTGATGCATTGGCTTCAGTGGTGATACTCTGCTTTTCTGCCCCCAGCCCCAGCTCACAAGACCAGCATCACTTCTGGTAGAGATGAAAAAACTTCAGTTTTGAGCTTTTGAAATAATCAGTTACAGGTGCAAGCTTTTTAAAATAAAACAAAACAAAAAACAACCCCCCCCCAAAAAAAAACCCCAAAGCCATCATTCCTTAATGGCTTAAATAAAACACTGGAACTGAACCAGTTCTGAAAACTCTCAGGCGTGGAGGTGGGTTTTTCTCCTTGATGAGGCTCTGAGAACTTGCATTTTCACATTTTTATTCTTGTAAACATTATTTATCTATAACCAGCAGTAAATCAGTAGTAACACTGGTAGGTCTGGCAGTCCAGAACCCAACCAACAAAATGAGACACCACAGCTGGATCTCTGTGACAGGTCTAGTAAAAACTGTCCCCTCAACCCTTTTTTTGGGGGGAAAAAAGGGAGGGGGGAAATTTGGACACTAAAAGCCAAAATATTTGCATTCTAAGTGTCTTGCTCTTCCACTCTCATGGCTGGGTTTCATGAGGGGACGTTCTGTCACTCATTTCACCACAGTTTATCTGCCTGGAGAGAAGAGGTAGGCCATCATGAGAGGTGTTGCCTGGCTAAACCTGGTAACTGAATAGCAATCTTCACAGGACACTTGGTGTCATTTCCCAGTCCCATGACAGCGGTTGGGTGGCACTGGCTTTCTTCATGAAAATAACAATAACTTTCTGTTCTAAACAAAGCATTTACTTTTTAGCTTGAAACTTAATTTCCTCTTAGAAACACCTGAAAACTTTGGAACAGGATCATTTAGCAGCCAGGCCCTTGTCATACACATTGATTTTGCCTTTCATGAACTTTAGCAGCACATTGGCAGCTCCTGCCAGCGTGGCCAAAAGTCATTCTGCAGCATCTCTGCCATCAGGAAACAGGAAGGTTCATAGCTAATATAAAGCCAAATTAACAGAGAGGGTTTTAATGCAACATCAGTTATGTATGAATACTTGCAGAAGGAATCACAGTCCTGCTTTCAGCAGAGCTCTCGGGCATGCACTTCAGGTTAACATAAATACAAGTGCTTTCTCATGTTGTGTCTTGGAAGTGATGAATGCCAAATTGCCTTCATTTTTCCCCTAACTTAATTTAAACATAAAAAAAACTTGGCTGTGACAGGTAACTCGGAACCTTTTCCTGCATAAATGTTGTCACAGTGGCAGTAAGGCAGACTGAAGAAAGCCACCAAAGAAATCTTGGCAGGAGTTTTACACTATAATATCCGATAAACTTGTGAAGAGCTTGACTTGCCTGATGTCACACTGTGAAGCTTCACATTTCATTTAATAAACCTCTCCAGGAGGTGAAGGAGCTTGCAGAGATCCATCAGTATCACTGTTTTAAAAAAAATACATCATCCAGGAAGACAGTTTTGCAGGAGAAAGATTTATATGAGATCCAGTGACTAAATAAAACTGTGGTTTTGATCTTTGGAAGTAACAAGTTGCTTGCCACTTGAGATGTCCTCCTTCCAGAAGCCATTTTGCCTCCAGAGAATCAGGATTTTACTGTGATGGAAGAAGGTAGAATGTTAGATGGGAACCTTTGTGCCCTCTCAGCAAACGTTTGATTTTCTTTTAGAAGGAAAAAATACAGTTTTCCATCTGGTTATGATTTGTGAGGCTGCCAAACTCAGTTTGCTGAGTGGATCTCTGTACAAAGACAGCTGGGTCACAGTCCTTTTCAGTCAGACAGACACCTCAGCCACCTGCATTCAGGAAAGCACATAAGCCTCTCCACCACACCAAGCCTGTGTGTCAGTCTTATTATAGTGGACTTCAAACCATGCTGCAAATTAAGCACGTGCACGGAATGCAGAGACCTGCTCAACAGCCAGCACCCTCCCAAATTAGGGTTCAAAAGCAGAAGCTGATAGTTCTTGCCGTGTTCAGAGTGACAGGGGGTGTTGGAGGAGGTTGATAAGGAAGATTGTGCTCCTGTTCTGTGCTGCACTTAGCAATTAGAAATGGGACTTACCTGCACAAGGATCCGGAGTGCAGGATGAGAGTAAACTACTTTGCATGTAGGATAACCGAGTGAAAAGCAGTGTTATGTCCTTTTGTCTTTAGAAATATGGAGGTTCTCAACTATCACAAATGGCATCATTTGAGTTTCCCTCAAAGCTGTGTGTTTATCAAGCCACTGAGTCCGTTTCTTTGATGGAATCCTCCAAGAGGAACTGTTTCTGCCATGATTCCTATGTGTGTGAAAACACAGTGACCAAGGTGCCAGGCGTTTCAGAGGGACTTACACCCAGTAGGAAGAAGCAGGTCACCCGAAGCCATGGTCTGCTCTGTATTCAGCAGGCTTTTGCTTTAGGATTTAAAGTCAAGGGGTGGCTGAAAGCATTTTAATTAACGCAGTTATCTTTCATAGCTAGCCAGAGTTTCTGGATGATTTGTGTTTTCTGTTTGGTCAGGTAACTGGAATGCTGGCAGTATTTCTAATAACCCATGCTGCATCCATTCAGCAACAGAAAGGTTTCAGCTGGGTGTAAAATACTGATAAAGGTGCTCACTGATATATTTGCCTAACTAGGGTCGGTTTCTGAAAAAGAGGTGTCACAGCATTTACAAGAGATCGTGGTCTCTTTTCTTACCACGAGAAGTGTCTGACTCAGAGCCTGACCGTGTTTTCTGCAGGCAGAATGATTCAGATGACCAAGGTAAATGCAGCTTTTCTGTTGCAATAAAAGGAAGTTTACATTGCCTTAAAATGTTCTGCCGCTTTCGCCGTGGTTGGAGTGCTTTTGCTTCAATCCTTGTTAACTGGCTTTATTTAATTCCTTGGAATCACACAGTGCATTTCCTTGTTGTGTCATGTGTAGATCCACACTTCATTTTCAGCATCACGGCTGCCTTTGCAACTGCTTCTTGACGTCGTAAGGGTTTCTCTGCTGTAATAGAATGATGGTTGATGAACTCGGAGGAACGACATGAGCATCACCCTGCCCACTGACCTGTACTGGCGCCAGTGGCAGAGCTTGCAAATTCTGACCATGGAGCAAGAATCAGAGGACATTTCATTTAATTTCCTTTCGGGAGTATGACTGACAAAGTTTTATGTTCAAGAGATGAGATCTGAATGAATTAATACCCCACCATTTCTGCCCTGTCGTGTCTTACTGTTTAATTACAGCCTTACACAGAGCCCCTGTGGGGTCTCACGAGTGCGTGGGCAGATGATGTTAATCCAATCCAAACAAATTCTAGAGAAAAATCTTTTAATGCCTGTGTTGTTTGATGAGAGCCTATCCAGCAAACCATCTTGTTGTGAGGTATTAGCAAGGCTGTGGTTGCCATCCGCAGTGATCTTTAATCCAGGGCGGAACTGCTTTCAGCATTAGCAGCTTCTGAGATGTATATGACGAGGAGGGAGGAACCATAACTTGGATAATTTGACAGAGCCACTGGCTACCTGGCAGTCTAGTGACCAAATGTAATTAAAAACATTCCTGTCTCCAGCACAAGGCTTGTGAATCTTGTCTGTAATTAGAGATGGCAAGTGGATATATTAGTTTTAGAGTGAGACTATTGGTACTTTCCTTGCTTCTGGTCCTCCTGCTTTATGGTGGCACGTTCTTTGGGACATCCAGAGGAGTTCAGTGTCAGCAGTGACCAGGGAAGGAGCAGAGCAGGCAGCAGTGTGAGCAGAGCCTCTAACTTGCTTGCACCTTAATTTTCTCAGCCCTGTTCCCATCCCAACCCTGACCTACCCGCCAAGCTCTCAATCAGGAGGGATCCTTATCTTTTTCCTTCTTTTCCAAAACGGTGTGAATAGCTGAGCAAGATGCTTTGATGTCAGTGGGGTCTGCAAACCGCTCTGTGCTTTTGAAACTCAGGCTGTGAATTTAGGCACCTGCTTTCGCGAGATCTTTATCTACAAATTTAGCAGGGCTTCAGCTTCCCTGTCTGTAAGACAGGTCAAATAATCCCTGCTTTCTTCAGGATCTGAAACAGGAGGAGTGGGGCAAAAATGCCCTTATCTTACAGGAAAATCTTAGTTAATGTGGATGGGTACGTGATGGACCTAACTGAGCCACTGTCTTTCAGAATATAATAAAGAATTAAATCCTTTTCATGAATGTTTTATAGTACCCTCCATGAGAAAATTCATCATTTGATTTGATAGGATGGCACAAAATGTGCACAGAAAGGTTGTCATGTGTGATTCAGTAAGGTGACCTTTTCTCATAAGGATTCCCTTGTCTGCCTTTCTCTGGGTTTCCTTTTCTGTGTGGTTTCACTGTCATTTCTTTTTGGGTTCCCTTATTAATTTCATCATACTGCTCCCTGCCTTTTCCATCTCTTTCTCTTCCCCTCTGGGGCAGGTGAGAAGCAGCAGCAGAGAAGGAGGAGAGGGACCTGTGTGACATCAGCTTTTCCCCAGTCATCAGCCCTGCAATATCGCTCCGTCTAGGGAAGCAAAGGACTTTCCCAGGACTGGCTCTCACTATCTGAAGAGGCAGCCTCTGAGCCAAGAAAGTCCAAGCTATTACCCAACTGTGGCCTTTAGTTCCCAACATAAGGGCCGAGTTGAGAGCACCTGTAGGTGTGGTTGTGAAACTGGCAGTAAAATTTGTTTCTAGTCTCTCTTAATAAAGTGCTAGAGATCACACAGGGTACACCGGTGATCAAACCCAGACAAGGGGTGAGAACTGCAGCTATTGCCCCTGTTTCTTTTTATTGTCATTCCCCAAGGAGCCATGACTCCACCGGGAAACTGTAATAGGAGCTTTTCTAGTTGTTTATAAGGACGTTTCAGGCTCTGAAGAAGTTGTCAGTATGTGGCTGGGATAAATCATCCCTCCTCTGTGCAAGTCTGTGAGGCAGCACTGATCTGTTTGAGCTTGGACAGCTCAGGATCACTCAAACATGGTGGCTGCCATTAGCTTTGTAGCAGATGGCAGTGCTTTTCTAAGAGGTTACAAACAAGTCAGCTTCTTCTCCCTCTTGCATCCCTTCTGCTTTCCCTTCCCTGTTTGAGTCTCCTCGCTCTCCTTTCCTCTTGTCCCCTCAGCTCAGTGCCTGCAGCCATGGCAATTACTGCAGTGGGAGCGTACAACAAGCCCTGGCTGTCTGACTGCTGGTGCGTGGAGCTCTGTCATTATTACCGCCCGCCTGTTAAAAGGGTGAGCGAGGCTGGCTCCTTCTCTCTTCCTGCCCCTGGCCTACCTTCCCATGCGCTGCCTCACCTTCCCCATCACAACCTGCAGTGCTGATGGTGAAGGTGCTTTACCCTCCTCGCTGAGAACAGCCTGCTGGCAGAGCTCGTGATGCACTCAAATCTGCCTGCATTTAAGAAGATCCTGGCTTTCTGGACCACGTCGCGACGGTGCGTACCCCACCTCCGCGGGTCTGGTGGGCTTGTGCAGTTCTTAGAGTCGATTTGGCCTTCTACGCCCCACTTGGGCACACCAGATCTTTTGCAAAGCACACCCTGGAAGGCCTTTTGCTGTGGCTTCTTTTGACAGCCAGCTGAACATGAGTCAGCCATGTGCCCAGGTGGCCAAGAAGGCCAAGAGCATCCTGGCCTGGATCAGGAACAATGTGGCCAGTAGGACCAGGGAAATTCTCTTCCCCCTGTACTGGGCACTGGTGAGGCCGCAGCTGGAGTGCTGGGTTCAGTGTTGGGCCCCTGAGTCCAAGAAGGACATGGAGGTGCTGGAGCGTGTCCAGAGAAGGGAACGGAGCTGGGGAAGGGTCTGGAGCACAAGTGTGATGAGTTCCCAGCTGAGGGGACGGGGGTTGTTGAGCCTGGAGAAAAGGAGGCTGAGAGATCTTCTGGCTCTGTCGAACTCCCTGAAAGGAGGATGGAGAGAGGTGGGGGGGGGTCTGTTCAACCAAGGACCAAGGGACAGGACAAGAGGAAATGGCCTCAAGTTGCACCAAGGGCAGTTGAGATGGGATGTGAGGAAGAATCGTATTGTTACTTTGTATGGTCTTCATGTTGTGACAATGTATGTTTCTGTTGTTGAATGTATTGTTGTAGATGATAAGTGGATCAGAACAGCATCATATCACTCTGGGAGCTTAATCGCAGGTGGGCCCTTGTGTCATTCAGACAAGTCCTGTGTTCACTTGGTTTGCATGTTGGATCAGCTGTCATATGAAGTGCATCATACTTGCTTCTTTGCTGTTGGTTGGTTTCTTCAGGAGCTGGGTATGAGATTCAGTAGTTAGCTGAAGTACTAGAGACTGCAGAGAGATTTGTCTTCCAGACCCAACACTGAATTTGCAACTTTCTGGATTCAGTTCTAGAAAACAATGTGCTTTGCCTTTGCACAGCTGCAGAAATGACCATGGTGGCACGGAGTGTTTTCACCCAACAGGAGTTAGGTCCTGGCAATACCAGGTGTGGAGCAGCCTCGCTTTGTAGCAACAGTGGAGCTTATAATTTAATCTTGACTTTATAAAATGACAGGACACCTTCCCTTTCTGCCAGGGCACTCTGCCTGCCTGTGTCACCACACTTGGTGCAAATTGCACTGAGGTATTGTGTAGGGTGGACTCGCTCTTCTTGAGAGTGGACTGAGGGCAGGGGCTCATTTTCAGGGGCTGCTGCTCAGCTATTAAATGGTGGCTCTTCCAGTGCACTGTTGTCACATAATCTTAAATTACTATGTGATTCCTGATGACATCCCTGTTTAAGTGATTACTTTTCTTGGGGTCCAAGTGTCTGGGACTTAAAATACAACTGGCTTGACTGTTCAGATCTGTTTAATATCTATGACAATGCAAAGGAAATCAACATGAGTTGCAGCTTAGACATACTTACGGCTAGGCATTTTTATTTAGATGTCTAAGATTTTAGGTGTTTTACCCAACTCTAGATTAAGTCATTCTCTACCACTTAGAGATTCAAGGGTTTCTTTTTTGTTATTTCCTTTAAATGTGAATTCCTCTGCTTGACCTCTTCCTATGCAAATAAACAGCAATTTCTTTTAATGATGGGAGCTAACAAGAGTTTAATTGTGTGACAGCACAGGACAACTGACATCAGGGTATCAGTGTTGCGATGCTGAGCATGTCCCCAGGCAGCCTTAGCAGAGGGTTTTTCCCTCTGTTAAAGCTGTCAGACCACAGGGCTGAATAACAGAGATGGGAAATGGCAAGGGAGGTTCTGAAAGTGCCACTGCAAAACAGCTGGAAAAATCCATCAGCACAAAGTGGCGAGATCTGTAACTGCTTCTTCGAGACTGATGCTAAAGGAAACAGTTTCTTGCCACTGAACTGAGCCTTTGTGGTTTTGAGGGGGTTTTTTGGGGGGGAGAAGAAAAAGAAGAAGAAGAAGAAAAAGAAAAAGAAAAAGAAGAAGAAAAAGAAGAAGAAAAAGAAAAAGAAAAAGAGGGATTTTCTGTGGGATTGTGTGGAATTGTGTGGAATCCCACAATTTTTTGTGGGATTTTCTTCTTTTTCTTTTTCTTTTTCTTTTTCTTTTTCTTTTTCTTCTTCTTTTTCTTCTTCTTTTTCTTCTTCTTTTTCTCCTTCTTTTTCTTCTTCTTTTTCTTCTTCTTCTCTTTTTCTTCTTCTTCTTCTTCTTCTTCTTCTTCTTTTTCTTCTTCTTCTTCTTTTTCTTCTTCTTTTTCTTCTTCTTTTTCTTCTTTTTCTTCTTCTTTTTCTTCTTCTTCTTCTTCTTCTTCTTCTTCTTCTTCTTCTTCTTCTTCTTCTTCTTCTTCTTCTTCTTTTTCTTCTTCTTTTTCTTCTTCTTCTTCTTCTTCTTCTTCTTCTTCTTCTTCTTCTTCTTCTTCTTCTCCTTTTCCTTTTCCTTTCCCTTTCCCTTTCCCTTTCCCTTTCCCTTTCCCTTTCCCTTTTCCTTTTTTTGCAGGGTGTTAGCTACATCCTTCTTCTTTTCCTTTGGCAGCTTTGAGCTCACACCTCCCAGCTGTGGATGAACCAGCCTGGGAAGGATGGTTTCTCAGTGGCAATCCTGTAGTGCTGAACCACTTGCACAGTGCTCAGCGCACGGGGCCAGCTCCTCCACGGATGCCTGGGCAGAACAGAAGGAAATTGTTTCCAGCCATGCCTTGTACCACCTGGGACAGCATTGGTGGGAAGAAAGGCTCCAAGCCAGGCTTCACCAAGTAATGCTCACCTAATGAGGAGCAGAAATAAACCCTTATATACACATATTGCAAGTGACATCTGGCACTTGCCAAATTCTCCCATCCCTCAGTCTGGAGAAATAGCTGAGCAAATTCTGTTCTCTGTAATTTCAGCAGCAGTGTGTAAGCACAAGATTTATACGTGACACTGTCTTCATAAGCACAGGGGAAGGTTTTTAGACCTGTTGATTTGCAGATAGTGACTTGATTCATACAGGGGGAAGCAAAACTTTATCCAACTGTACAAGGCAATGTAGACACTTAAAATTTTAGTCTGGAGGTTTTGAAAAAATAAAGGTTAATTTAAGTGTGCCTTTACTCATATGGTAAGTGTAGTTGTCATTTCAAGAGGTAATTGGTAAGGTGTCTCATAGAGGACTAATAAGAGTGTAGAGCAGACAGAGACATCATTCTCTGTGTCCTCAGAGTGGGCATAAACAGTAACTACCAGCAGTGCATCACACAGACTTTACCACAGGCTTGTTCTTGTTTATTACAAATAGGCAACCCACAGGATTCCTCTTCTTGGGAGAGACTTAAATAAGCTCAGCCTATTCTGAGACAGAGCAGGAAGACTTTCCTAAGGGATCTCATAGGATAACAAATGAATTCCTTTCATCAGCATCTTGAAAATGTCCCAGACCAAGTTCATTGCTGGAGAGCAGACTGGACTAATGTGTTTCTGTGGCAGTTGGCCAGTGGCACATCAAATCTCTTTTTTTTTAAAAACATAGTTGGCCTACAAACCTGGTGAAGATAATTTGAATCTAGGTCTGAACCTACCTTTGCTAGCCTAGAGGTTTTCACTTTGGTGGCTTGTAGCTGCTCCGTGCTCCCAATGCTAAATCATTTGCAGTTGAGGTCCCCTGTTTGGTTTTCTTGGTTTGCATAGTGGTTACTTGTCAAACAGTATGTGAAATAAATTGAATTATCCTTCTTACCAAGACTTTGAGGGATCCCAAGCATATTTTTGTCATTGAGATCTATTAAATTAAGGCAAGCCTCGGGCACTTGTCTTTTCCTATTGATTAAATCATATTCTTCCTTTCAGGTAAGAAATTCCAGTTGACTTGAGCCCTTGTCTCAGAGGTTAGGGTCCATGTATACGTGGGGCAACTGAGCTCACAGCTCCTACATTTTGACAGAATTAGATTTGGATCAGAAGCTTCACACTCCCCATACCTTTTGAAGCCTTTTTCCTTGTTTTTTTTCCTCACACCATTTAAAACTTTTGTCTCTGTTTTTTGGTGACTTCATGGTGACCCCACGGGCCTGATGGTCAGAGTGCTGGGATCCTGCCAAAAGCTACAGAAGGGGTGGGGACCTCATCATCATGAGCTTACATCAGAGTTGTGCAAGCTGAATTTAATTGCAAATTACTAGGCGATAAGAGTCAGTGCTCCCTACTTGCTCTTCAGTTAGATTACACACTTCTTAGTGAGTTTGACAGAGAGGGTGGAAGAGATGACAGCAGCAAAAACATGCTTATCAAGTAGAACAACCCTTAGGCAGAGCAAACCAAGAGGGCATGTTACAGGTGGAATGTGCCCCGGTGTGTATGATAAATAGGAAACTGAGCCCACAGAGGATGTGATGCAGTTGAGAAGGTGGCTATATTAGATAAGTCAAAGTTTTCATCAGCAGGACACAGGCTGTGGACTCACAGAGGGTTTATAAGAGGCAGCTTTGCTTGTGGGCAGCTTGCTCTGTGACTGCCCCAAACACGCAGCTGCGACTTAAAACAGTTGGAGACTGGGTACTGGGTTTGCTGGGGCTGGTGGCAGACCTGTATCTTTCCTCACCTTGAAGATAAGGGCAAATGCATAAAGATGGGAGGTATTTTCTGTGCTCTGGTGGCTCTGCCTTTCTCTACTGGTTTCCCTGAGCTTTTGTCAGTAATTTAGCATAAATCTCCCCTAACTGAAACAGCAAGAATCAACTGAAAGCTGCCTCTCATTAAATGTTAGGCTACTGACTTGCACGTAAGAATGCATGCAAAAACTCCATTTGTTTCTTAAACCTTTATAAAGCCATTAAAGTAGAAGTGACCACTGACCTAGAAATAGGGCAGCTGCATCTCTGGCAATCACTAAAACAGCCTCTGAGTGACCTAGTTTCTCCTAGCAGTGAGCATCAGGCTGCACGAGCAGGAATCCTTGGTAGTGAACTCATCAACAAACGCTTCTGGCCGCAGAGGTTTTGGAGAGGTTGCAAAGGAAGTGGTAAAATGGGAGGAATCATGAGGTTTGTAACTGCCTGGAAAAATCTGGCTTTAGATGAGCCTCAAAGGCAAGAATTATTCAGTCGTGAGTGAAATTTTTCAGTGTCTGAACAGTTGCTTCAGGTTGGAATTTCCAAGTCCCAGTTTTCAGACACAGCCCAAATTACACAGGACCCATGAAAATGGTGAACACCCGAGTCGCTGGATGTTTTGGGAGATGTGACCTCGTATCTAGAGCTGCTGTGCAGTTAGCTCATCCAGCCACAGAGCTGTTATGAGGGAGTGTGTACTGTAAGCTTGCAAGATGCAAAATCCAAGTAAACAGCTGAAAACCCTGTTTTCAGCCTTTGAGGCGATTCCTCAGTGTTTCCTCCCGCTCAGGCTGCAGCTTGCAGACGTGATGGAGTGTGGAGCAGAGCAGAAGCTGATAGCCTGCCTGCAATGCAAGCCCTATCTGTCTGTACACAGATGTCTCTGATTTCCATTCTGCATCTTTGTTAGCCTTGGTAATAGCCTTCCTTTTTTACACATAGCTATTAGCCTGACCTTATCTCTGTAGTTAACGATATGATACGTTAGACACGCACTTAGGAAGCCCCTGAAGAAGCTGTCCAACCTAACCTGCACACACTAGGTTAGTGATTATTAAATGTAAGCCCTTGGGAACTCTCTCCTATAAGCTTATTTTGCTTTAATTATCTTTTTAGCTTTCCCATTTTGGTTTATGTAGAGCAACAGTGACATCCATTGGCCTATTAAGCTAATCAAAAGTACTGTACACGCAACATATATTTATTTACTCATGGTGGAGGGCTGTACTGGAGGCCTCCAGCACTACAGTTTCTCACTTAAATAGCAGTTACTTGCTCTCCAAAACAACAGCCTCTCTCCTGTAGCAGTCTGTTTG
>NW_010317017.1:3934-9328 GCF_000700745.2 Antrostomus carolinensis | reverse complement strand
TTCCTGCTAGGATGCTTAAAACATACTTTTTAAGATGCAGCTTAAAGCTACCATTCCCTTTTCATGAGAGATAACCAAGGCACATTGAGGCAAAGCTGCAGTTATTCTGGGAGCAGAATTGTGTGGTGTGGTGACCACACCTTCTGCGTGTGCCTTGCACGTGAGAGATTATAAAATGCTGAATTCTTTGAATGATTTTCAGCACTGCAGAACCAACCCAGGTAGGAAAAAGTTAAAGCAGTTTTGTTTCAGTTTATTCGCTGGTGATAATATGTTAAATTTCAATTCCAAAAATTAAAATCTGTTTTGTTTGTAAGCTGCATCCTTTCTTGAAGACAAGAGGGCTTTAGAATGACCGTAGAAAAGAGAACTGAGAGAGACTGAGACATGTAGTGGAGGATCTGAGAGCTGGAGTGTTGTAAAAAAAACCCCAACAAACCAGTGAATGAAGGGCTTAAAATCTGAAAGAGAGGATTCAGTGACAAAAAAAAAACCCAAAACAAATTATTAATCTGAGAGGGAGATCAGGAGGATTCTAATTTCATTGCAAAAAACCTGAAAACAATTTATTTTTAACCTTGTAAGTAAATCAGTAGACGTTTCCTGCAGACATTTCATTGAACAGAACCAGTGTCTGTTGTAAATTTTTGACCAGCTATAGTTACAATCCCATTTCAAGGTCAAACAACCTGTGTCTGAAAGAGTCTATCTGAGAAGCAGGATTGAACTCACAAGCCTGCAGGCCCTTCTCCTTGCCACATAGCACAGTGCAGCTATTGCAGTTTGTATCTACAATGAGGTGCAACCTCTCCCCCCGTAACTGGGATGACTGGAACTTTACCCAGCAAGGTCAGCACAGGGTTTTTCCCTTCCAGCATCACCAGAGATAGAGAAAAAAAGAAGTTATGCTGATTCATGCCATCTGATTTGGAGTCTAGCTCATAGATCTTAATTAGAAATTAAATTTTAAGTGCTGTGGATCCTTTTTTGGAGTTACTGTAACTGAGAGGAGCTAGAGGTGCTCAGCATAAGGTCTTTATTTCAGCAGCTTTCAGTCAGGCTTCACGTCCACAGCACCTGAGAAGAGGGATCTTCCCTTTATTTAGATTATAATTTCCTGCAGGAGAGCCCAGGACACGTTTCCAGGTGGTGCTTGGTGTACTGGAGAATTTCAGACTGCACTTTGTGGGTGTGTGCACAGGGAGCAGGAGGGAGAGAAGCTTTCCCTCCTGTCCCTCTCAACTGTAACGTGCTGGAAATGCCTTCGTCCAGCCTGTGTGATTTTAGCCCTTGGAGTATCTTTCCTTCACTTCTCCTTGCATTGCCACTAGGTATGGGCTCACAGCTTGCAAGTCTTTCTGCTGGATATTTAGGTACCGCCGTCTTACCCAGCTCAAGCCAGACAGTCTGTTCCTGATACCCTGTCATCTCCCTGCCTGACTTTGGGGACTTCTCTGCAGAGACTCCATCTGTTCCTGACACCCTCTCTCTCATCTCCCTGCCTGACTTTGGGGACTTCTCTGCAGAGACTCCATCTGTTCCTGACACCCTCTCTCTCATCTCCCTGCCTGACTTTGGGGACTTCTCTGCAGAGACTCCATCTGTTCCTGACACCCTCTCTCTCATCTCCCTGCCTGACTTTGGGGACTTCTCTGCAGAGACTCCATCTGTTCCTGACACCCTCTCTCTCATCTCCCTGCCTGACTTTGGGGACTTCTCTGCAGAGATTCCCTGATGCTTTCCTTGCTTTCCCACCTCCCTCTGAAGTGCTTTCTTGCCTCTCCACAGATGCACGTCTGGAGCTAATGCCAGTGCACTATTGCTGTGCTTTTCATGGACCAAAAGGAGAGCAGGGAATTTCTTTTTTCAGCTCTCTTACTCATTGTCTGTCTGACTTCTTTCTCTCTCACACACACAGCTGCTTTGCAAAGCCAGCTACATACAGCACTTGGGTTTGCAGGGGCTGATCCTCCTGAGCCATTACCAAACGCTGGAATTTCCCTGGGTGTTGACTTTCTGATGCCTGTTGAGTTCCTTCTCTCATTCCCTCAGTATGTGGTTTCACAGGGAGTGGCTGGCTGGCAGCTCCAGTTTCTTTGACTATGACTTTGTAGACATTTTCCGTGATCAGGGACCAAGAAGCGAGCACAGGATAAAATCCTGCTGTTTGCGGATAACAAGGGATAACATTGTTGTGCTAACAGACATTTGCATAGGAGATATGGAAACAGCCCCATTCAGACCCTCCTGTGACCATGCTCCATCCTACTAACTGCTTTGAAATTTGAGGTGGGTTGTTGCTGGATTGCATAAGGCAACCGGCGTTGCCCCAGCTTTCCACAAGCTGCAGGTGTGCTGGACTTACCTGTCCTGGGTCAGCCTGCCAACAGCAGGAGGGTAAGGACAGCATTCCTGTCACTGCTGCAAAGCTCCCGGCATCCTGGGGGAAACTATAGACTGCCTTACGGGTGTCTCACCTACAGACTTTAAAAGATGGAAAGGAAAATACCATGTTTGCACTCCAGAGTAGGCTTAGCCCTGTTTTTACTCATCAAGTAGGGATGTTTTAGGGGAAAAAAAAAATAATAAAAAAAATATCCAAATGCCTTTTGGTAGTTAATAAGCCAAAAGGTGGCTTATTTCTTATTTCTTCTTTCCTGAGAAAATATTGACATTTCATTGAGAACCAGAATAGTCCAAAAGTGCCATGCCATATACGGCACCATACGTGGCAAAGACTGCAGCACCCAGTCGTTACACCTGAGAGACCTGCATTTATTCAGCCTTTCCGGAGAAGACAAACAAGGTTATCGTTCTCAAGCGTGCAATGAAAGGAAGGTTTTCTTTCCCATTGCTGAGAGGAACCAGGGCTGATGCTCTCCTATCACATAGGAACCTTGTTCTGTCTGTCTGTCCCTAATTAATAACATCCTGTGCTGATTACAGCTGTCACACAGCAGCTTCCAGTACCGCTCACT
The DNA here is from genome assembly GCF_000700745.2 of Antrostomus carolinensis. Taxonomy (NCBI): domain Eukaryota; kingdom Metazoa; phylum Chordata; class Aves; order Caprimulgiformes; family Caprimulgidae; genus Antrostomus; species Antrostomus carolinensis. The sequence goes on along the minus strand of NW_010317017.1, from coordinate 6,350 downwards.
CAGGTACTTTATTTAGCTTGTGCTGCTACACCAGACTGGCAAAATGCAGTAGATTTGAGGCAGCAAGGAAGCTTTAATTTAGCAAATTCTCTCTTACATGGGATTCTGCTTGAAGGAGCTACTTGAAAACTCGCCCAAGTGTCTAAGGTAGCATGATGTGTCCCACTTCTCTGCCCTGCCTGGGGTATCCCCATGCTTATGGTAGGGATGAGTCCCTGCTGTGGGCTTTCACAGCTCTGCTGTAGTGAAGGGAACTAGATATTTTCTCTTTTGCTGAGCTCCCAGTGTTTCCATGCTCTCATGTGCTGGAGATGTTTGCATGTTTTCAGCAAATAATGCTTTATTACTGTCTTGGTGAAAGGCAAAACTTGAAAAAAAAAAAAAAAGAGAGGGAGAATATCTTGTGAACCTGCTGTTCTCAGATCTCTCTGATAAGGACAGTTCCAAGTGCGTGAGAAGTTTCCTACTCTGAGATTTATTTACTTCTGAAAGAAAAGCCACCTTCATCTCATTATTTTATTTTCAATACAGGTTTTAATTTGGTGAGAAAATATCTTCCCCATAAAGAACCTATTCTGCCTCATTAACTCCTATAAAAAGCATCTCCCCCAAGCTTGAAATGTTAAAAGAAGCATAAATTAAGGCTAAGTTTGTTGTTTGCTGCTTTAATCAACAAACAACCTTAAAAGGGACTCACAAAAGGTTCTGTAAACTAAATTTATTAGTGAGCAGGAAAACAGACCTTCAGCTGCAGCCTCCTCCCCTTCCCAGCCCCCTGAATTTGGAGGGGGTTGGTTTTTCAGAGTGACTGGTTTTGTTTACGGTGTCTTACTCTCTTAGGCAGGTTGCTGTGGTCCCATGGATCTCTGTCAGACTTTTGTGATGCAGCTGAACTGAAGTGACTTGGGACAGAGTCTGTTAATTAGGTATTGAAAGCCTCCTCCTTTTTTCCTTCACTGTACAAATGTCCTTTTTCCTCTTCTTTTCCCTAAATCTGCTTTGCCAGTAGCTCAGAAGCAAAGAGGAGGTTTTTCACAGCAAGAGAAAACCACCGTTCTGTCTGCCTTCCTTTCACCTCTCCAGGATGCTGGAGGAAAAGTAGACACACATCTATTTTCTGCCCTTTTCCTCTCCTTGATATATTTAAGAAGCCTTTCCTCTCTTTCCTCTTTACGCTATCATCATTATCATCCTTTATATCTTAGGGATATCTCCACTCACAGAGTGGCTGCAGTACCAAGAACTGGGGAATAGCTTAGGGACATAATCTAGAAAGTTTCAGTGCAGAGGACAGGATAGTTGAATAAAATCATTAAGAATTAATTTTTCTGAGCTGGCATATGTGAATATATAATTTCTTTCTGAATTCCCCTTGACATAACAGTGAACTTCCCTATAAACCTCTCGCACTCAGATTCATTTCAATCTTAAATGGATTTTTCACTGGTTTTATTTGGGAGAAGCCTCCATGAGAACGTTTAATAATGGATTTTGTGAAGTGCTGCAGAGTTTGGACTTCCTTGCTTCTTAATTTTTTTCACAGCTATCCCTGAGATACGCAGAGTAAGAGAGACCCAAGAAAAATCACTTTTGTTCTCTGGAAAAAAATGGACTTGACCCATTAGAGAGTGATTTCTGATATTTATCTGAACACCTCCTCACCTTCCAGGAGTTAATCTGAATTGGATGTGAGCCAAGATGGGGAGTTTCTCTAAACTTCCCTCAGTTTTATGGGCTTGGATTCCAACGGTCCTGGCTCCAAACAACGTGTGGTGCAGGTTTGCAAAATCAAAAGGCAACTGGGCATGTTTTGCAAAACCTGAACCTCCTCTGGAGTTCTGCTCTCCTCTGATGGATGGCCCTGGCTGCAGCCCCTCCTTGCTCTTGCCCTTCATGGTCTGTGGGTAGGTCAGCGTTGCAAACAACTCCTCAAAGGAAATCATCCTTCTTCAATGCAGCTCATGTCTCATTTCAAAAACTCATTTCCTCCATCCATCCCACGCCTTCCCTTCTTCCACCAGCAAACGTGACACAGGTCTCACGTTTCACACCAGCTGCCTGAGCAAATGCACTAACCGGGCCAAATCTACAGTAGCCTGGCATCTGCATTGACCAGGGACATAAATTAAGCACAGGACAGTTTCCTTTTGGGGAATCTGACATCGTCCTTTTATCCTTCCAACAAGATCTTTTTTCCATTTCTGTGAACCAGCTGTAGCCCAGCTCTTGTGTCCAGCAGCTCGTGTCCTGAGAAACAAAAGGACTGGGAGGCAGGGGAGGGGGAGATGAGGGGAGCACAGGGATCGGGGGCTCTGTGCCCTTCCAATGCCACGCTGCTCTTGCAGTGTCATCGCCGGGGCACGTGGGCGTGTGGCGCTCCCCCACCTCACTGCAGACATCAAAGCTTGATTTCAGC
>NW_010317017.1:0-3892 GCF_000700745.2 Antrostomus carolinensis | reverse complement strand
CAGCAGGAAGGAGGAAGTTTTCTCAGTTATCTGGTGCCCTGGGAGCACACTGTTCATTGAGCAAGGCAGTCCCTGGCATCCAGGCGCCAGGGAGGTGGAGAAGAGGAGCACTGGCTCCTGCTGAGCCTTGCTGCTGTGCTGGGGCCAGCTGTGTCAATCTGGGGGAATGCAGCCCCCTAAAAATGCATTCGGCATTCACACCCTCTGTAATACCTGGGCTTTCTCATTCTTTCTTTAACTTGCTGTTGGTCCTCTGGCGAGTCTCTTCATCTTTATTTCACTTTGTATTTTTCACTTTTTATTTGGGGGTTTGGAAGGATTTTTTGTGGCGACTAGAAAAAAGCAAAGGAGAAAAATCTCCCCAGTGAATGTCTGAGTCCTCTGTTTCCCCATAGCACAGTTCTTCCTGTCATCCCTGGTGAGGTACACGGAGAAGGGGAGGTATGTGGAGTTATTCATGGCATCCAGTTGAAAAATGTGCTTGAGTGCTTTGCAGGTCTAGGGCGGTTGTACCCACTTACCACGTACGTGCGTTGATCCCACTAATACACAATGGCCTCAGCTCCAGGAAACGTGCTGTGTTTATTCTTCCATCTCCATTACTAAGTCCATCAGTGACATGAACTGAAGCAGGTAATAGCTTGAAAGCCTTCATGACCCTCAGAAATGCCCCTAACCTGCATTTGATAAGGTATGCAGGTCATGTTGTGTGGTCAAAAACACCATGGCCATGGGTCGTCTCTCCCCTTCTCATCCAGAGCTCTAGTTGTGGTGGCTCCTACAGCTGGTTTCCAACAATTATTTGCAAGAATGGTGCAAACACAGCCCTAGGGCGTCTTCATCTACTCCCAAAGGCAAACAGCAAATGCATGTCAAGATGGTGTGTACACAAGTTGTTCTTAGGCTATCTCCCCCTGCTCCAGATCCAGCTGGCAGGCTCCAGGGCTGATGACTAGCTGTTCGCTGTGACGTGGGAGCTGAAATGAAATTGCCTGCCTGGTTTTTGCCAGGTGGGAAGGGGCAGTGAGATGGGCAAGGTCTTCCACTGCATCCATTGAACGTTTACTCATCTCTGTCTCTTGCCATATTTCACTGAGCTTCTCACAGCAGTTGGAGGAAACACATTAGAAAGCCATCTGGGCACTGGAGAGGCCAACTCTAGTTTCTTCAGTTTTTCTTTTAAGTCAAAGGATATACATTTTCAAAGACAGTGAAAATCCCAGGGGAACTGAGGAAAATCTGCTATATTGATGATGGCAGTTTGGTGAGGGAGACTGTATGACCTCTGCTCTTGTGCTTAAATAGGATTAAACTGCCAGAGGAAGCAAATACCAAGCAAGAAACCCAAATCCTGCAAAAAATGTTAAAAACAACCCTCTCAGTCCTCTCCCTGATTCTTACCCCTTGAAGGATGTATCATTTGGTACTGGTGGCACAAGAGTCACCTGGTAGAGAAATCATGCTTTATTATAGATATTCTTTTTTGTTTGCATGGAAGGGCTTTTCTTTCCAGAATAAGCACTGAAGGGCTCTGCATTTAGCCTGGTCCCTGCTGGAAAAAATATTAGGGCAGTAGTTCAGTAGGAGCTGAGCTGTGGCAAAGAGGTGGCCCAGCTCTGCGTGCCCTGGGACACAGCAGCTCCTTCAGCATGTACAGGACAACACGCCATCCGGGGCTGCTCCAACCCAAGAGTGAAAAATCACTTTTCTGTTGAAGCAGGATCAGGAGAGAATTGCACAAAGGCAAAAGCACAATTTTCCAAGCTGGCACTTGGCAGGACAACCAGGTACCACCCAGCAAGACACGAACATGACTTTAGATGTGAACAGAATGGGTTTAGCTGTGTAAGGCCAGTGAGGCATCTTAGCTAGGACACTGCCACCACCACTCAGCAGGGACTGGCCCAGTGATGGCACAGGGGGTCAGCACATTCCCCTACAGCCAGGCTGTATCCTGCAGGAGAATGGTCCATGCAGTTTAGAAAGACATTGCTGTCTAACCCAAAATAGAAGTCGTGTCTCTGATGCAGGAGAGACACAAGGCGAGCTGTGGACACTGAGCACCTCCTAGGTGTGCCCATCCATCAGCCAGAGGTACCTGCAGCACCTCTGCTCCCCAGCGTGGAGGTTTGCCTGGCCCACGCCTGTTTAGTCTCGAAGGGAAGCTGTGGTCGTGGCTCCGGGGTCGCAGTTGTGTTGAAGGTTTCCTTTTGTCAGCAGTATGTGCTTGTTGTGATCCCTCAGAGTTAATTCCCACTTGGACTAGCTGCCTGTCATCTGCCTCAGGGTGAGTACCTGCGCTATCATAAGTACATAATGCTTAAATAAATACTCCAAGGTTATGGGGAGCCTCAGGTTTATGCTATGGGTGGCAATTCTTTTCTTGTTGTTGTTTTTATCACAGAAGGACAAATGTTCATGAGCTTTTATGATTACATCCCAAAAAGGGACTTTGTTTCATTGCCTCCTGGTAACTTCTGGAAAATGTTTGCCACTCAGTATCTCTCAGAGTTGCTGACCAAGATGCAAAGTACACTTAAAGTCTTTAAAATCTCAATAAAACCATCCGGAATCATTTCATGAAGCAAATTATTGCGGGTCCATCTGGTTCCTAATGGAATGATCCTCAACAGGTGGCATACACTGTATATGCTGGTGTGGGAAAACACAGCGTTCCACGTAGCTTTCCAGTCAGAGAGAGAAACCATGCTCGGGAGAGGTGATAACAAAAGTCACGCCTTTAACTGAATGATGTTTGCAAGCAGAAGCTCTGCTGGCAGCAAGTAGCCACGTTTGCTTCTGGATGAAGCAATTTGCTTTTCAGCTGGGTAATGGGTGTGTTTGGTTCAAACCAGAAAGGGACCCTTGCCCAGAAAGGGAACCAGAGGGCAGGCATCACCTGAGCAATCTTCCCTCACCAGTATTACCAGGCTGTTTAATCCTGTTTCCAAAACCCAACCTTTCATGTCGTAAGATAGCGATTTAGAGCTGTGGAAATTATTAACCCATTTGGGTGGCACATCCCCTTAGCGACACACGTGGGAGAAGTACGTTGTTGTCCCCTGATGGAAATGTGACTGTGATGGCCATGCTAACTGTGTAGCGTGCTCCAAGTCATCACAAACCAGGTGATGTATCCAGGTGTGTGACAGCATGCCAGATTTTACAGAGAAAAGTATTTTTCACTAGAAAGTGGAAAAAAATATGGGAAATGGTATTTGCTCTGCTGTGAGAGGTGCTGCTCCATGGTGGGTTTCATAATTAAGACTCATAGCTAATGCTTACTGCCTTTATAACCTCACCTCAAGTGTTCCTTCTGCATCTCACATTCTGGCTTATCACAGGCTCTACGATTTGTGGGTCTCGTTAACCATTAAGCATTTTAGGCTGGTGATCATGAGTTAGCAGAGAAAGAGATGTCAGCGTGAAAATTAGCAGTGGCTGAGCATCATCTGACCCGTTAGAGATGCACTCGTGCAAAAGGCCATTAAGCCACCTTTATTATTTTTAGGGAGTAGAATATTGTAGTTCAAATAAGACCGACAGGAACCATTTTAAGCTAAGGCAGAATAAGTTACTTATGAACTGAAATAAAACTATCCGTGTAACCTTTTATGATAGCCTAACGGTGGGTGAATAAACGCCTTCAGGAGAACCAGCGCCTCATTCTTGGCAAGAGATCCTTTCCCACTCAAACTCAAGGCACATCCCTTTTCCTCCCTCTATAAAATATTAATTCTCTCTCTCTATAAAATAGGGATATTTTTGGATGGTCTTTGGACATTCCTGAATAAAAGATCTATTATGGGATAGATACTCATGTTGTGAAGAGCAGCCCGGCCGTCGCGACAAGCGCCAGGCAGAGCCGGTGCTGCTCCCCTCGGCTGGGCCT
>NW_010317016.1:15481-23750 GCF_000700745.2 Antrostomus carolinensis | reverse complement strand
TTAGAAAAAACGGATTCTTTACATTTTCTTTGTGTAGTTATTTTCTAGGGAAAATTAGTGATAACTAATGAAAATGATTACTTCCATTAAGGTGTTGCACAATTGGGCCACCGTTTTTTCTATATGCTGTAAAAGCAATAAGTAATACAGCTGAAAAACTTCACATTATCTTTTGTTAACTATGTTTAAAAACTCAATGTTTTATTGTCTTTTTGAGATATGGAGAGTTTCTTCAGAAAAAGGACAACACTTGGATTACTTGGATTACTATACTGAATTACATATTATCAGAAAAATAGGCAATATCACCACACTACTTAGAATTAAAATGATATTGGCAGGTTGGCTAATTTTTAAGTATAGCTTTTAGTTAAAGATATTTTTTTAAGTGACTTACTAAATAAAAAGTATGAAAAAGGACTTAAGTTCATGGTTGATAAACAATTGACCCTTTGATCTTTGTCTGACGTTGTGACACTGGAGGTCAACACAATTTATGAATTGTATTTTAAATGCCATTACATGAAAATGCAAACTAGGAATTTTGAGGTTGTATTACTTCTGTACATTAAATTAATGAGACCAGTATGGGATATGAGAGCTTGAGAAACTGGAATGGTTATAGCTAAAAGAATTATAACAATAATTTGAAATGAAGGAAACCCTGTTTTGTAGAAAGAAACTAACACTTTTATTTTATTTAGAGATGACTTGATCAGTGTCTGCAAAAATCCACAAGAAGCAGAGATTACTGACAGCATACTGGCCTTTAATTTAGAACATGACAACCCAAATTCTAGAAGATAAACAAATTTCAATATCAGCTCAATAAGACCAAATATTCTGATCACTGAAACAACTTATGTGGGAAACAGTAGAATATATATTATTTGAAGACTTTAGATAAGGATGTACTGTAGCTGGGACAGATATTATTAGAAGAGCTTGATGGAAAATTACTAGACTTGGGTCAACAACCTGCATTATTCATAAGGTCACTATTGAGCAACCATAACATATCTCTTAGCCTTGGAAATTCTAACTGTATGAAAACTTTAATAATCCAGGTACTTTAATGGACTTTGTCTTACAAAATTTCAGTGTATTAAACAAGGATTTTATTTTTCTGCAGTTTGCAAGTTTTGAAGTACCAAAATACTTCAGTTTTTTTAGTACTTTTGAAAAGGGAAAAAAAATAAAAGTAATTAGCAAAATCCCACAAACCTATGTTCTTTGATTTTCTGGAGATTGCCATGCCATTCCACTTCATATGATACCTAATATAAATAGAGTCTTCTTCTCCTAGGATTTATACACAACTACTCTGAATATAGTTCCATCTATTAGCCTCATTTTATGTTTTCATATTAACTGCAATGTATGGGTCAATGCTTTTTGAGTTCTGTATATGCTGACTGAGCCAGAAAACATGTTATATGATCATAACTTACTGGTCTTTAACAACAGTTTGGATTCATGTCAAAAGCATAGCATCACCTTCATCATGGTGATATGTTTCTATACCTGATTTTACATAGTGTTTAACTGATTTATTTTTATTAATAAATGAAGTTACTTTAAGACTCCACACATGGAAAACAATCAAGAACTTTTAACTACTTTTTTTTTTCTTTCTTTTTTGCAACACTACTCTCTTCTAAAAGCTCAAATAACATTGAATTATATAATCATATTTCTGTGATTAAATTACACCAACCTCAAACACAGTAGTCAGGAAAGAGCTAATAAAGGAAATAAGTATCAAATGCATATATCACCCATCAGTCAAGTAGAAATCACTGTTGTTGAGAAGAATGTGATTAAAATAGAAGGAGAAAAAAAGCAAGATTATTCCAATATAAAGGCTAATAGAAACTGTGGGAAAACCATATGAGGAGAAACAGAGGATGTAAGGTTAAAAAAAAAAAAAAAAAAAAAAAGGAGAGAGGGAGTAGATAGGTTTTATATAGCAGTGTAGAGAAGCTTAGACTCCGTTTTCCCTATATTTCCAAGTAAAAAGCTGGAAAATTTAGTTCTATAATGGTCTCAGATCAGGGAGCAGTGGAGGAGTAGACAGCAGGTCCTGTAGAATTAGTGGTGTGCATTTGAGTTGCCTGCTGTCTGAGAAAGCATGTCTATGTGGATAGCTTCAGACAATTGTTTTTCTCCCTGGTATACTCAGTTCATTATGTGATTCGGCACTCTTCTGGAAGACATTTAAAATGTTTTAAGGAAATATATAGGTCAGCTGTATACATCTTGGTGTTGTTTCACTGGGGTCAAGCTGGTTTTTGGACAGCTGGCCCAGAGCACAGCTGGTTTGGAAGTGTAACAGTCTATATATCTTTGCTGTATTGCTTACCTAGAGAGCTCTTTAAGATTTTTTTTTTTTTTTGTCTGATTTACCTGAGATTATTCTATGGTGGGTTTCAGTGTGACAACTAGAAAAAAAATTGACCTGTTGTACTAAACAACTGCGGAACTAGAAATTCTAAAGAAATTTGTTGCTGCTGAATTACACCAAAATCCACAACCAGGCAGTACTCTGCAAATGTCAGGTGGTATTTTCATGTTCATATGGAAATTCTGAGACTAAGTAACAATACTTAAACCATTTAATATAAATGTCTGTTGTGGTTAAAGAAAATTAATGTAATTGCTGAACTATCTTTAAAACTGTGTCTTCAGATATGTTGATGCAGCAGTGACATAACATGTTGGAAGGAATTTAAAAGGATAATTACAGTTAATTAAAAAAAAAAAAGGAAGTGTCTGACTCTCTGATGTTATATAACAATATGAAGAATCATTATGATTTTTTCATGGCTTAAACACACACTATGCTTTTTTATATGCCAAGTACAGAAAAAAACACAGAAAGATAATTGGTGGTATGTAGGCTTGTTGTGTCTAAAGTAAAGAATATAAAAACACAGTCTATTTAGAGGGACTCTAATATTTTTTTAAAAGGATTAATTTTATTCTAGTCTCTTCAGGATAAAGTTTCAAGAGAGTAAGGAGAAATCAACGTATATTTCTTTGCTGTACATTGTCATAGTTGTTAGAGAGTCACTACTATCCTTCTTAACAAAATCGCTATGCTATTGTTTCTCCCTGGTGCAATGCCATTGACAGTATGTTTTAGACTTTTGCTACAATTAACTTGGCACTTAAGAGATCAGGTGGTTTTAGAAAATACTTAAGAACCTCATGTCCAACTTCTTAGTAGATATAGATGTATTTATGCTCCTTCCAAAATAAAAAAGAAAATAAAAAAAAATCAGAATTCAATGTTGCTATGCACTTTATAAGTAATATTCTTTAAGTCTTAAAACATTAATTTTTGAAGTGTTTGTAGACTATGGATTACAATGTACTCCTTGAGAATAAAGAAATAATGTTTTATAAAAATGAGATTTTTTTTCCCCTTAATATGAAATCTAGACTTCTGTTAAATGCAGGTTGATATTCTACAGGTGGAATGGGAATGGGGGAGCACAATGTCACTCCACCTCTGTTATTGAAATGGACAACTATATTAAATCCAGAGGTTTTCTTAAAATGCTGGACCAGAATCTACATGGTGCTTTATCTGAACTCCGAATAAATCTGTTACCTTTTGGTTGCATAGTTTTAACACTCCTTTCTTTCCTTGCTCTGTATAATTTGGAGATTCTTAAGGTCTCAAACTACTTTCAGCTCATCTTAGTCATATCTCTATCACTTTGAATATAGATTAAGGTCTGGTTTGCACTTAAGTTCAAATCTTTGTTCTTTCATACTGTGTGAATATAGAATAATTTTCAAGCATATATGTCAAGTTTGTCTCAGAGTGCCATGAGACACCTCAAAGATTTTGCACCCAAAATCTTTAGAAAGGTCTAAAAAAACTATCCTGTGCCAATTCACATCTTACCAGGGATGCCATCCTATCTTTTTAGGAAACTCTATTGGTATTAAACAGATGAATCATCTGGGCTTCATTCTGGAAGTTTCTAAACTTTGTGTGGTGTGAAAAAAGTACAAATTATATGTTAATGTGGAAGCATAAGCCAAGGGTAAGAAGTGTGAAGGACTGTAGCTTGCTGTCTTATTAAGACATATGGCATAGTTACTGTATTAGAGTTATGGAGTTTTATACAGTATTACTTCCTTTGTTATTCATTGCTCAGCTTACCATCCAGTGATTTACAACCCATATGGAAAAGACACTCGTGAAGCTGATTTTTGGGGTGTGCACAAAAAAACTACTGACTTCTCTTGCATATGCAAAAGTGAGATTGCAGGGCTGAAAGTAAGAAAACAAAAGTTTAAAGGGCATTGAAATATTTATCTTTCAAACAAAACATGAAAGCATACAGTTTGTAGGCATTGCAGCCTTTCAGGTGCAGAGTTATGGAACAGCTGAATTATTACAGGATAGCTCTGGACGACTGAATTAAAACCCCTCTTGAGACTAAACTAAAAGTGACTAAACTAAAAGTATACTTGTTTGGGCTTGAGAGAGGAAGGCGTTCATAAAAGTGCCATCTAGGTCTTAGCTGCATGCTACTTTGGAAGTTTAATTGTAAATCTATCACTTAAATCTTTCTGAAAGACTGGTTGTTGTTCAAGTAAATTCTGACTTAATTGAGCAATACAAGATGAAGTTCTATGGCTTATAAAGGAGAACAAAGTAGATTGTTATAATGTGCTAAAGTTTCTTTTTTTTTTTCAAATTTGAAATTTGGATCTTTATCTGATATTCAAAGTTATTTGGAATACTATCCAGTTTAAGAAAAATTACCATGCTATAGATCTGACTGCTTTCTAAAGTGCAAGTTAAATGATTTTTGTGTGATTTTTAAAATCCACATTTCCTCAGACTCCCTTGAATATCGTCATGTCTCATGGGACTTCAATTGGGGCAGGTGTGTAGACGTAGTGACCTGGCATCATTTCAGCAAAAATCTTGAGATTCCATTTTGATAATATCACTTTATTTAAAGTATTTTATATTGTTGCACAATTAGGGCTCAGACTGTCTATAACCCTTTCAAAAAGATCTCGACTTCTTAAGGATTTATAGCTCATACTATCCTTTAAGGGAATCATTATCTCCTAAGTTAATGAAGTTAAATTAGAACTTTGAACCGGTGCTAATTAATATAGCAAAGACAAGGCATCATAATGTGGATTTGATTCAGGTCTGATGAGTTTGTATGCAGTCTGTTATAAGAACTGGGTTATTGGAGACAACATGCTTGGATGATGCATGCTGTGCAGGATATGTGGCCAGTGTCTTCAAGACCTTGTCTTAATAGTTGTAAATTTGGACAAGGTTACTCAGACAAAACAAGTACTAGAGAAAAACTTACTGCAATAAGAAGATCCTTGAGGTGTTATATACATATATGTATATCTTCAAATATAATATATGTATTTATCTTCATATGCATTTTATTATATACATATATATATACACACATATATTGAATTTTAATTTCAATTAGTTTTCTGAAACAAGACTTCCACAAATCAATCTGTTAAGGGTCTTCTAATAGGCAGCTCTGCTGCTGTTTGTTAGACAGCTAATATAGAGCTCTGCTGCCTAGTCTTCTGTGTGCCCCATGTTTTCTGTATGCTTGGGAAGTGTTGTAATTGCCAGAATTCAGCTGACTGAGAATCTTGATCCAAGCTTTTTGTCAAAACCACTCAATTTTCCCAGGTGCTTTCAAGGTTACATCTCCAGGTCTTCTAGTAGGCTTTGCATTTATTAGGTTTAACAGACAAGCAGATATCTGCACATTTTATTAGGTCTTAGATGCATCCCAGACTGGAACCTCTTAAGGTATTGGATTTTTTGGAGGAAGCGAGACACCAGTTCTAAGAAAGTTGGAAGTACCTGTGGCCCAGTACCATGTTTTCAGTAACAAACAACAGAAGTTGTCTAGGACAGATCTTAACAAAACAAGTTCAGTGATGTTTTCCCATTATCCTTTCGTGGTTTCTAACAATTCCTGGCTCAGGTTTTTTGACCAGCTGTAGCATTAAATTTTTTTGGGGGGGATATATAATATTTAATATTAGGAGTTAATACTTAATATTATTAGTTCAATAACAAAATGAACTATAAATTTCAGCTTAGGAAAGCAAGCACTACCAGGACAAGCACTGTTTCTGTTAATGCCTATTCATGTGTTCCCTTATTGTGTGAGGTTCTTGTTATGCCTTAAAGCTAGTAGAAAGGATAAAAATGCTCATGATGTCTGTTTCATTTATGACGAGAAACAGAAGCAAAAGCTAAATAATGATGAATTAATTTGCATTGCTTTCTATGTCTCTATGCAGTATGCTTAGCACAGATCTAACATTTTGGCATGGTGATACTTTGGATGAGGGTGATACTTTTTACAAAAATAAAAATTTAACTGCATAATTTTAAAGAAATTCCATTAGCATATAATAATTAGTGAAAACACTTTATAAATATCTATTTTTAATATTTTAAACTGGAACAATTACCATTTTTCCCACCAGGAAATACAAAAGAGTAACTAAAGAATAGCTAAGCAAAAGAAAGACTAAAAAACCTCAATTCCATCTTTTCTACCCTCCTTCTTTCCTCCAGAAAGGAAAAAGTGTATTGATCATTGACATTCTTTTCTCAAGAGATGCTTGAAATGACTGTGTCCTTGTTAGCACTTGGCTTAATTTGGTGTCTAATTAAGAGCCACATATCTATTCTTTACTTATTCTTTCTTACAATACTTCTTGTGGTCAGGGACAGTTCTTCATGTCTTATAATAAAAAAGAACAGTGAAGCTTTAAAAAAACAAAACAAAAGAAAACAAAACAAAAACCCCAACACTTCGGAGAAACTATGCTGGCAGAACAGGAAGGGAAATCGGGAAATCTCTGCAAACAGCAGAATTTCAAACTAAATTAAGATGGTTTAATTGCTATATACCACAATACTGTGCTCATGTTGCTGTGTTAACAGGAACTATAAACAAGCGCTTCCATTGGAAAGTTGGCTTTTCAGAGTTTGTTTCAGGTCAAATATTGGCCCACACTGCCACATCTCTTGTATTGGTTCTAATTGACAAAGTATTGGTAGTAGGCAGGAGAGCTGTAGGTGTGCCTGTGACAATAGACCAGGAGTTGTCCCTGTGTTGCACAGGGCCACTTCTCCAAAATGGACCTACCACTAGCCAAAACTGATCCAATCAGCAAAGCTGGTGGTGTCTTTGTGAAAATATATTTAAGAAAGGGTAAAAAAATACTGTACAACAGTATCTGGGAGAGAGGTGTGAGGATATGTGGGGAAAACAACTCTGCAGACACCATGGTCAGTGAAGAGGGAGGCAGAAGAAGTGGTGAAGACCATGGTAAGGCAAACTGTCCTCCTGCAGCCCATGGAGGTTAACAGTGGAGAAGACAGACAAACTGAAGCCCATAGAGAACTTCACGCCAAAGCAACTGGAAGTGTCCCAGAGGAGGCTGTTACTCCATGGAGAGCCCATGCTGGAGCAGTCTGTTACTGAACTACTGAACCCCGTGGAAGGAACCCACGCTGGAGCAGTTCTTGAAGAACTGCAGCCTGTGGGAAGGACCCATGTTGGAGAAAATGAAGGACTGTCTACTGTAGGAGTGACCTCACTCTGGAGTAGTAGAAGAGCTTGAAGAGGAAGGAATTTTTTATCTTACAATTTTTATAAAACATACTCAGCCTAAATGTATGTTCTTAGCATTCTTTCAGAGTCTCAAGATTTATTATAGAAGAGATAAAATGGTTGGTCTCTGATGGTTTTTTTTATTTCCCCAATTAGATTAAAATATATGCTATGGGTGTCTGCATGGGGAACAATGTGTAAAGAGGTATTTATTATGTATGACCATAAGTTTCTAGATCACTGTACCCCCAACCTGTTACAATGATCAACAATATAGAATTCTAATAAAATTTATTAATTTAATGAGATATCACAGAAAAAACCCAAACAAACAAACAAAAATACCTGCTTAAAACTTCCACAGTTGTTATCTAATCAGAGTCAAAGTGGCTTATTGTTGGTTAACTATATATTGTCCACAAATCAATCAGTGAATTACACTTTCAGAATTGATACGTGATACAACAGAAACTGCTGTGCCAGACACTTTAAAAATGTAAATAAGCACCTACACATTTCTAAATACTTTTTCATAACTAATCCCCAAAATTACATCTGCATACATAATTATATGTATGCACATATGCATACATACCCTCCCATACACACCCTTC
>NW_010317016.1:0-15446 GCF_000700745.2 Antrostomus carolinensis | reverse complement strand
TTCCTGGGGCTGACCAGCACTCTTCTAAAAATGTAGTGGAATTTAAATGGTTGAGAAAGACATGAAAAAAACTACTAAATTACTGCTACATAAAGTAAGACCAAGTAGATGACTGAAAAGAACAGTAGTATTATAAAACAAAATGGTTTTTAAACTGTAGAAAGGAATAAGTAACATTCTTGTACCATTACTCGGTGCAATAATTGTGTGCCATCAGACCAGTGAGAGGGAGAGTCACATGTTTTTAACATCCAAAAGCATATTGTCATAGGCCATGCTGTAATACTATTATTTGAACTGAATAAAGGCCATAAGTATCATATACGTTCAGAAATAGAGCCAAAAATTCTGGGAGTGTCTCAGTGCTTCATAGCTATGATGACCTCAGTGAAACTTTAAACCTGGGGAATCAATGAATTCCTAAACCACTGACAGTGTAGATTAGCTTGACTTCTGACAATCTTCCTGCCCATTGTTAAAGATGGCCTTATGCTCATAGGTATATGCTCAAGGCGTAACAACACACAGGGATGGAAATCTCCAAGACCTTACTCTTTTCCCTTCCTTGCCCTGTCAAGCTTCCTCTCCTGCTGCTATGAAAGGCAAGTTTGGACAGAAGAGGTTATGCACTAGGTCTTATGACTTTGTGAGGCCATGTAAAAGTGCAGCTGGCACCTGAAAAACAGGGTCTGGAAAAGCCAGAAAAAGGACTGTAAAATAACCTACTCCCTGTGCCTGTGTACCATACCTCTCCTCTCCCCCAAAGCAGTGTGTGTCAGGGTACCCTGTGGAGAAATACAGTTACTACATGCCATGAACAAAAACTGTGATTTCTACACAGAATTTTTGAAGTAATGTCTCTAGCAAGCCCAGCTTGGAGGACAGCCTGACCTATGTGATCTTTGTGCCCTCATCTGATGGTAAGAGGTCCTTTCACTATTTATGTGGGCTGAACCAGAGGACAAGTAAAGGTAGTATGTGGAATGAAAATGTGTAGAAATGTTTCCTGCAGGTGATTCTGTGGCAGACAGGCTGGATATAATGCAGTTTACTAAAGTGGCAAGTAGATTTGTGGAGGGAGTGGAAAACAGATGTCAGAAGCATTTTGAAAGCTTGCAGGATTCGATAAGAGGACTTCAAGTAAGAGAGGACTTCAGGGTTCAGGGTGGGACTCACTTCTTGGAACAGGCTGGTTATAATGGGTGACTATGCTGTGCACTGTGAGAGCCCCACTAGATCCATTTGATGTCGCTAACAGTGATGTAGGGGGCTTTTCTGTCTTGCTGACACATATTGATCACGAAGAGAAAAATCTGGCTTTTGTAGGCAGAAAAAGTGTTCACACTAAGAACTAAGGAATAGCAACAGAATTAGTGCAATAGAAAGTTTGGGAATATTTGGAGCATCTCTTCAAGTAAGGATGGGCCGTAATGAACTGCAGGGTGAAGGGTGGTGTTCCAATCAACTGTGGCCTCCCAAGCTCCTTGGCTGCTGGTGAGCAAGGTAGCAGAGTTGAATATGTTTGTGGTGGTGGTAGAAATAGTGATTTTTATTTTTATTTTTTTTTAGTAGCCTCCTCCTAGAGTGAAGTTAGAGTCAAAGAGAAAGAAAGGCCATCATGACAACTCCAGAAGCTGTTCCCTCATATTGGTTAAAGGGAAGTGGACAGAGCCATAATGTCCCCTTTCTTTTTGGAGATGAATACTGTTGGTATGACACAGACACTTATGGTCTTTGATTATTACTATCAAGTCCAGTGATCAACAAGAATGTTCAGCTGGGTTCATCTCAATTACATCCAGCAGCAGGAGAGATTCTGTTGCTGCTGAAAGCCAATTATCTGCACTGGGTGTAGTTCAGAGGATTTTATTTCAGACTAGCTGAAGTAGCCAAATACCTGTGATCATTAGATGTGCTTCTGGACCATATCTATCTTATTAGTTGCATCTGGAAGGAGTGTAGTTTGTTTATTCTAAAACTGAAAGCCAAACCCAGTAAGTAGGAACAACGAGAAAACTTGCTTAAAACATATTTCTGATCTGAATTCAGAAAACTTGTATAGATACACCTTGACTATGAGGGTGAATCTCAGTTTATAGATTATTTTCAAATGTGTTTTGTATCTCATGTTTCTGTGATATGAAGTAAGGCAGTGTTTGCTTTTCTATGCATACTATAGATTAGCCTGTGAGATGATATCAAAACACAACACAATCCATGAAACCTCACATGGATTATATGATACTTCATCTTTCAACCTCACCTGGGCAATTTTACAGGGCCTGAGTTTACTGCTAAAAACTGAGTGCCATAAACATGGCATGTAAACCTTACAATGTCATGATATTCTCCTGCCTTTCTCATGTTATACCTAACATATGTTCTGTGGTCAGTCTGATTGATTTGATTACAAGGAGATTATGTCATCTGTTTGAAGAGATTAATCTTTACAGCTGTAAAATGCCAATTACAGAAGAAGAAACTCCTAACATGGTACAATCGTATCTCACTTTGACAGAAGATATTAAAGCTTTCTTTGCTTGATAACACAGAATTCCAGCTTAGACTAGGAATGTAATTCTATCTGCATGAGATTTTTCTTTTACTCATTTTATTTTAAGTGGTGTACACTAAGGTTTTTTTTTTTTCCTTTTTCCAATTTTTTCTTTAAAACTTCACTTGCAATTAAAAATATAGAAACTTAAAATTAAGATTTGAACTTATGCACTGAGACAAGTACCCATCATTTCACACAGTAAAATCTCACTTTTTTAACCTTTATCTTCCTGTATCTTAAACAAATTCTTGTATTCTGTAAGCCTTATTGAATAGTTGCTTTAATACTATGCAAAATTAATATAATATTTTTGTGTAGCATTATCAATCTGAAGCCCATGAGTTCATTCTATTAATGACAGTAAGTAAAATTGCATATTCATTATTAATAGAAAACACTGTTTAATAAGGATGAAAACTTTAAAACATACCTAAACATACAGGAACACTTTCTTAATAATATCTCCATATAATTGCTTCAGTGTTCTTACTTCACAGTTCTTTATAGAAAGTTTTTACCCTACCTCTCCTATCCCATGAGTACCTTTTTCTTATTTCAATTGCATCTGACTGGAGGGATTTACATATTGTTAATTTGTTCCTCAATTTTTTTTTTTTTTAACCTTCTTGATTGTCCCTGAACAATACTTCTCAAAGTAAAGAATAGCAAGAGGACAAATTGGCAGAGGTTTGGGAATCTTCTTCCAAAAATTCGAGACTTTGCAATAGGGAAACATAATCGAATATCACCCCCAGGGCACAATGTTAAAAACTTCATTTACTAGCATTATAAATGAATTCACTCTTTAATTAGCAACTTGGAATGTGAGAAAGAAATTACATGATTGGTAACATATGATGGAAATGAAGTATGTTTTTTTTTTTTTGGACCAATACTGTTGATATATAAAAATCTGGTATTATAAACTGTTACTTACCCTGGATCCTGCAGCTGCAGGCTAATTAAAACTCAACAGGAAGAGCTATAATAAACAAATACCACCTGCTGCAAGAACAGGTGTTTGGGTCTTCATTTAGAAACCAAAGTAAAACAGAAGATGCCAAGGGGCTGAAGTAGATCAGTATTTGGATTGATATAATTTGTTACTACTTGTCCTTGAACTTAAAAGCATATTATTCTGCTTTCAAGACTACTTGATAGGGATTCAACACTCGTTTCTAGTAATTAAGCAGCTCTCTGCCTTCTCTGTGCAGCTGTCCATTCTCCACACTATGTGGATTCACTGAAAGTATTTGTTTCTCCATTCACTGGTGTATAACATAGTGTCTTTGACTAAGAACACTGTATGCACAAAAGTAAATAAATGTAAAACCAGTATTTGAAATTTTACCTAATTTCACTAATCTTATCAGCGATTTGTTTGACATTTGTAGTCCAAACAAATAAATATAGTCATGGGATACTATCATGTCTTATCACTTCCTTGATGGAGTGTATACATGTTTTAAAAAGAAGATATTTATTTTTAAAAAGAAAGTATAAACCATCCTGCTTCTTATATTTACCTCAGTGGCACTTCTGATGCACATGAAGCAAATGAGTATCTTTCCTAATGAAAGTGAAGGTCTGTTCACTGTGTGTCTTTCATGTTTGCAACTTCTCAGTGGTTATTTCCAGCTGCAGAAACCTTTTGTTGTAATAGCAGAACTTAACCAATAGCAATTAAAGTAGCTAGGTGTCTAGAGAAACGTATAAATTGACACAATATGTATTTGTTCATGTAAATAAAAAATGCAGTAGAGTGCATAGCACTGATTGTGATACACCTGTAACTAAACCCAGAATCAATTAGACTAAATGGATTCAGTCTATTCCAAAGAAACTACCAGGAAGTTATTTCTTGTTATAACAAGTGTCAAGCTACTTGGCAGAAAGACTTCACTCTTTTCAGACTGTAGTTTACAGTGAGTGACTCTAATATAGTTCATGGTAGCAGATAATACTTACAGCCAGCAGGGAGAGAATTCCAAGGTAGTGAACAAAGTTTCTGAGTGTGCTATATTTTTCTATTTTGCAAGGGTTGTCACACATAAATAAGTGCTGAAATCCCACAACAATTAAAGCAGATGTGAAGAGCTGTTACTGGGATTACAAGTAAAAACAAAAAGTCATTTAAAATCTACACACTGCCTGAAGTGTGGATTATAAAAAGGAGAAGCTGAGAACTGGAAAACTTTTGGGAAGATTTAGCATATTTGAGATGTAAAAATTACTTTCCTGTCTTATTTAGGGATCCTGCATGGATTGAACAGGAGCTGGAGCAGCATTCTGTCAAAGGTAAGATTACCTGTGAGGCTTTTGTTTGTTTTTGAATTTATGACAGTCTAGATGTTTAATAATCTTGGAGGTAAATGAAGTTTAACACATTCTTAAATTGATATCTTGAAGCAGTAGAAAACTTGTTATTTGCTAAAATGGCCATAGGACATTTTGACAACAAACTGGTTCTCTGTTATGTTATTGAGTGTTGGAGGAAAAACTTCCCTCTTTCAAAAAGATGAAACAAGTGAATCTCATTACATGAGTAAAATCCACTTGCACTAATTTTAAAGATGCCCAGAACTTATTCAAAATTATATTTTCTGTAATAAATATAATAAGGTATGAAAATGAGATTTAATATAAGTGAGAATGCATTTTATAATAGAACTAAATATCACTTCTAATTCTGCTCACAAAAGCATCCACGTTGTTATAGATTCTTTGGAATTTCACAGCTATTTTATTTAAATCAGTAATGTAAATAGAATCATTGTTAAAATAGATCTGATCTAGATTATAGAAGGATGTAACTAGAGTGGATATTCAAATATATATGAAAATGTAAGCTGTAAGAATGGGCCTTTTAATATTGAAGTCAAACTACAGGTTTACTCTAAAAAAAATGAACATTAAGAGAAAGTTTAATTAGTCTGTAGAATTATGAATATAAATAAGAGTGATCTGTCAACTATTCTGTTGGTAAAATCTTGAAATAGATGGGTCATAAATATGAATAAAACTTTTAATTTTAGGTGTAGTTACTTATTAGCTGTTGTAGTTAACTGATTTATTGTTTTGCTAGATAAAACTTTTACAGTGACATTTAAAGTTGTTGGAAAATTTTACTTAGGTCAGCATTTTTTTAATTTACAATCTGTGGAACTTTGAAATAATTTCTTGGAAAATGAAGTTGTTTGAATTTGGAAAGCTCTATCAATAGGGAGAACAGTAACTCATTCATACTATCATGTAACAGAGTACTAAGAAATATCTTGCATTTACCCTCAGAATCTATCTATCTTCAACTTTTGTATATTTTAAATCCACTTTTTATGCTTCTTGCCTACCTATTTCTCCTGATTAAGCTTCCTCTTTTGCTTATTTAAAACTATCTCCTTGTTTATTTGAAAAAAATGTTTTCTGTGATATCTACCAAAACAAACAAGACCAAAAGTTTGCCCATATTAGGAGTACTTCTGTGACAAAATCTGTTGTTTCATGCTGAACAACAGTGCTGTACTTTCTTACCTCCCTTCCATTCAGGCTGAAACTTGTAACATTGATCTTGTTTCTTCCTTCAGAGTCACATGGGGCACCCATTGTTTCATATTTCTGTTGTTTCCCTGTGCTGTTATAATGTATATGCTAAACAAGGCATAACTGATGTGCCAACTATTTTTTTTCTTTTCTATATATATTTTTTAATGGTCTTAAACATTAAGCAGTTGCTGTTGGGAAACACTCTAACTTGGGTAGCCTAGGAATATATTATTGCATACTTGTCACATTAAGATTGCAGGACAGAAATGTCCATGTTCAAAGTAGAGCACTAAGAGTAAATAAACATGAAGTGATGAGGTGAAGGCTCCAACTCCAAATGGGAGAACTGATCACAAACAATTGAAGGCTAACTTGGTCTACCTTGATTTTGTTTACACATGTAATTTCTTTTTTTACCTCATAGATGACAGTTTTGGGACAAGCCAGGGTGAATCCTTCTGCCTGATTTTGTCTCCAATGGTGTAACTGGACTAGGCTATAAAGGTTTCCCATGAAACTAGCTGTATTAAAATCTTAAAGTACTAGTATGTGTAGTGTCCTGACTGTGCAAAAGTACCAGCATTTTATTTTACTATGCTTATTTTTAGGAGATATCAGGAAACTTAATCTAATAGTTAGCTGGCTTATTTTCAGTTTAAAAAGGTTGTAGCCAATTTCATTTTAAACATTGTGATGTTGTAAAGTCTACCCTAAATCAATGCCCAGATAAATGAGACCTTGGCTAAATTTACCAAAGCTGATTAGATTAGCTCAGAATGAGCTGGAAAACAAAGAAGCAATAGACAAACTTTGTTTTGTTATGTGATGTTTGCTGACTTCACACTTTTGTAACGTATTTGAGGCTGGTGACCAGTGGATTAGAGAAAGTCTGATTAAAATGGTGACAACTTATAATTGTCATCGAATATAGAGCAAGTCAAAGAGATTGGCCTCAGGCTACATGATTAGCAGGGCCATCAACAGCTTGTGCTGATGTTCTAGTTTATACTGTAATAAATAGAGAAGAAAGTTTCCCAATGGGAGATGAGATCAGCATACCACATACGGACCTCAGATACCATGTCAAAGGCCGAGCCCAAGGTTTCGCGCAGGGGCCAAGCCACCAGCTAGGACTAGAACATATTCAGTAGTCAGCATGAGTGTCCTGTGTTCCTGGATCTGTGTTGCCAGTCTAAACCGGACTGGAAATGCAGGGACTGTGGCTAGAGGATGTAGTATGTAGGATAAAAACACTTGACTAGATATTGCTATCTATCACTATACTTAATATGCTTAGTAAATAAACTCTAGATTATGTGAGAGAGATGATGTGGTTCTGTTCTTGAAGACACTGCACCACATCACAAGAGTTAACTGCTTTCTAAATACCAAATGTCATGGGAAAGGGTTGGGTTTTTTTTGTCAAACTGTTTATACCTCATGATTATCCTCTTAAAGACAAAGTGGAACATAAGGTTTTGGAGGGGATAAAAAAAAAACAAAACAAAACTAAACCCTACTTCTGTAAGCAAAAATATAAAACTGATTGGAAAAAGTACTGAGAGGTGGGCAGATGACACAGAATTTGTCTTCTAGAAATAAATATATTTCCTTGTTCCTACTACACAGTTTAACTCACCAATCTATATATAAAACAAAATCCTACAAAATATGATCAATTCTTCTTTTCCATAGTAATGTGAAAGAGGTGTACATGAATGCCCAAGATATTACAAGTCAATAATAATAATAATTATTATTATTATTAATTATTATATCATACAAAAGATGGAGTGTGGTGCAGGGAAACAGGTTCTCTGCTTCTTAGCTTTGTTTTTTTCATATATTGTGGGTCCAGAAACTTTCATGCACTGCATTCACTTAAAAGGCAAAGCGACAAACCTAATTCAGTGCTCTTGAAAACACACAATGGAAATCTGTTTATTAGGTAAAGATATTCTGAATTAGTTGTTCAAGTTCTTCAAATGCTCTGAAAAGTGTTCCTTCCATGCTTCTTTATTTAAGTTTATTAAATTTCTTCTAGGCACAAATTGTCCCCTGTGACTAAGATTTCAAATGCATTGTTTATTCTGGCAGTGCCTGAAGCGCTCCTGGTGTTTCAATGCTGGTATATGGTATGCATCCACTTGCATGTACATAAAGGATAATCACAGTATAGTGGTTATTTTCCCCCCAAGAATTTTTGTGTTATACTGAGACAGAGTAAAAAACAGATTATTATTGAAGCATATGTTATTAGAGATAAACAATCAACATGGCGAGATATTATTTATCTGAATCTTGTTTTCCCATCTCCCTCTAGTAAAGGTTGATATTGCCTGCTATTGTTTTACTAGGCTTGAAAGAAGAAAATCAGTAAAGCTGCTAAATATCTGCAATAACCATACAGTGAGTACAAGGTTCAAGTCCAGAATCTATTTATGAATTGTTAATATTTCATATTTTCAGAACTTGTGTTCATATGGATTTTATTCTGTGGTCCTTCTTCCTAGAAATTGTTGCATTTGATTTTAAGAGCTTAAAGCAAATATTCTCATTTTTTGCTAATAGGGTGGAAAATTCAGTAAATATTCCAAATTTTCTAGCATTTGATCAAATATGCTATAATATCTAAAATTCTGGCAGGAACTCCAAAACATGAGAATACAGTAGCTTGTAAGCTTTTTTGTAAAGATAATTTCTCCAAGAGGTAAACTGCAATTGGCTGATCTGGTGGATAGTATCATAACAATATCCCAGTTTCTTTTATTTCATTTTCTTCTAAGACATTCTATGTGTGTATACTTTCCCTTCACAGACTATCCTCTTTATAAAAAAATAGATATTTTTACTATATTAGTGCAGCTTATTAAACCTTTGTCCTTCTTTTCCCTATTTGCATCAATTATGATGATTTCTCAAGTATTACAAATTTCTATTTAAATTCCAAGTACTCCAAGTTATATCACTGCATAAATGTTTATTATTACTGTTAAGAATAACAACAAAAAATAATAAATGTTTCACTAGTTTTTTTTATGTTATGGAAGGCAGCAGAAATATGAGATCTTTACACTAAGTATTTTTTGTACATGATTACATGTCATATGATACCAGTTTCAATGTGTGCACCAGATACTATAAATGTCAATAATAAATACATCACTAAAAATGCCACAGAATTAAGTGAAAATACATTTGAAAAGATTAATGAGGTTATTGCCCTGATTTTGTGCTTTCCAAATTACATATTGAAGTTCTAGTTAAAACTTACAATAACATGCAATATAATCAAATTACACATGTAGTGTTTTAATTTTGCCATAATAACGTGAAGGTCATCATTGGTATAAGCATTATAACTGTCGTAGAATACTACAATGTAGAGTTAATGATACTACATAACTTATCTTGTGCTGTGATGAGAGCTGTTGTGGAAGTTATTGCCCTGTTTGTGTTATGAAAATCACAGGGTTCAGATTTCATGACTCTTTTCCTGATATGTATTTTCTAGTTTTTGTCTTCAGACTCTTCAGCCTTAAGACCTAACCAATTCATCAGTTGATACAGAGTGTATCTTTATATTCATACACATTTCCTCTAAAGCCAATGAAGAAATTCTGGATGCAGAAATCTGTACTCATAATTTTGTTTCCAAACTTTAGTCAAACACACACTTTTGCAGTCTACTTCTTTGCAGCCTTCAACTTATGAGTCTAAGCATTCATTTATTGAGAGAAACGTCCACCAAGTTTTCCTCACAATGGAACAAAGAGAGTTGGTAAAAAACCACAAACCCTCAAATCTTTGCTAGGAGATTCTGTAGTTTTGAAATACTGTATTAGTAATGTCCCCCGTGTCCTTATGTATTCAGCCTGTGTGGGATGAAGTTAATATTCTTTATACCAGCCCCTATGACGTTGTGCTTTCAATTTGTGGCTAAAACAGTGTTGATAATATACCAATATTTTGTCCATCGATGAATAGTGTTTGCAAAGCTATCTCTCCTTCCTACTGTGCCCAAAGCAAGCGATCTGGAGTTTGGCAAGGGGCTGGGAGGGGACATAACTGGGACATCTGACCCAAATTCATGTTCCATACTAGATGATGTTATGGTCAGCTATAAATGCTGAGGGAATGGGAGAGAAAGATGGGTGAGTGAGTGGCTGGGTGGGCATTTCAAAACTGATTGTTTACAGTTTAAATCTGTAAAATATTTTTTTAGATGTAAGTTAAGCAAATTCTGCTTGAATTTTGCAGCGTCTTTTAAACATAAGTAATTGAATAATTCTACTCTTTGCTTGCAAGCCTTAGAAGGGGAAAAAGGCATCAAGCAGAAGCACTCTCTGAGCAGTTGCTATTATCTCTGTACCTGAGTTATACTCAGAGGAAGGAGTAGCAGCATAGAACTCCCCTAATTTCTTATTTGCTATACTAGCAACTAGTTGGTAGTTTGTAGGATTTCGAGGGTGAGTAAAAATAAGATTATGACAGTTACTTAATGCATTTCAATGAGTGTCTCATATGCAGATGATCACTATCCCTATCAGACCCAACAACAATAATCCAAAAAGAAGAGAAAAAGAGAAGCTGTAATAATTCTTCAATATTTTGTCCTAGCAGTAGAACAGGTCAGAGCAGCTCTAATTAAGGAAGACAGAAGACTGGCATGGATGAGTTGAGACCTGCTGGTCAAACTAAAGGGCAAGAAGAAAATGCATAGGCAGTGGAAGCAGCGACAGGTGTCCTAGGAAAAATATAGGGATATTGCCCAGTTGTGTAGGGATGGAGTCAGGAAGGTCAAGGTGAGTCTGGAGCTGAATTTGACAAGGGATGCAAAGAATAAGAAGAACTTCTACAGGTACGTCAGCTAGAAAAAGAAGGTCAAAGGAAATGTACCTCCCTAATGAACATGACTGACAAACTGATCAGAAGGATGGAACACCTCTCCTCTGAAGGAAAACTGAGAGAGTTGGAGTTGTTCAGACTGGAGAAGAGCAGACTCTGAGGAGACCTTGTTGCAACATTTCAATACTTAGAGGTGGCCTGTAAGAAATGTGGGGACAAACATTTTAGTAGGGCCTGTTGTCATAGGACAAGGAGTAATGGTTTTAAACTAAAAGAGGGTAGATTTAGACTAGACATAAGGAAACAAATTTTTACAATGAAGGTAATGAAACACTGGAACAGGTTGCCCAGAGAGGTGGTAGGAGCCCCATCCCTGGAAACATTCAAGGTTGGGTTAGATGGTGCTTTGAGAAACCTGGTCTAGTTGAAGACGACCTTTAGAGGTCCCTTCCACCCCAAATTGTCAGTGAGATCCAAGGGACTGTATTCTCCCTATCGAAGACGTAGGTATGTTTCCAGACACTCCTTTTGTTGAGCCTCTGAATTTCTCTTGTTTTAGAATCTCTCCTGAAGCATTGACTGTGTTCCCTTGGCCTTTTAGCAGCAGTATGTGTTTTTGAAAATGCAGTACAATAAAATGTCAAGAGCGTTGATGGATGTTGCTTCTTGTTTATGTGTGAAATTTAGTAATTAGATTATGCTTATGCTAATAACTAGTAGATAATGAGTCTGAAAAGCACACTGACTTCCTCCATTGAGACATGAAATGTGACTTTGGTATTTCTACCCAATGGAGGACAACATTTAACCTTTTATAATCACATTTCTTCTTCTCTACCATGAAAATTACATTACAATAACTGAAACCGAAGAGGTATTTTTACAAAATTGAGGATAATTGCTGACATCTGTAAGCATCTTTGACAATGCAGGCATATACATTAATATATAAATATTTGACTATAAATAGTTGAAGATGTCCCTGCTCATTGCAGAGTGATTGTAATAGGTGAATTTTAAAGGTCCCTTCCAGCCCAAACTATGCTACAAAAGGATTAAGTCCTTAGCATGGAATTAGCTTCTGTAAAAGAAGTGTTAAGTCTTACCCAGTCAGTATGTACTGGATAAAATTACTCTTGTTTTCTGTTTTGGTTTTGTTTGTTTGTTTGTTTTCTAAAATAGCGTTTGATATATGTATCAGACATTGAAAAAATATATTTGTCAGTTTCTATAATTTGAATGATTACTCAAAGTGAAAAATTGTCAAAGTTCTGTTGTTATACAGTTAAGCTTCAGAGAAATTGTAACTTACAGTCTGAGAAAGTCTAAGTAAAGCTTCTTAAAATGATGTCCTGAAAGCCATGTAATAAAGGAACAGTAGTATTAGAATTAGATCTTAATTTTTTTCACAAAATATGGACAAGTTGAAATGTAGTGCATATATGACTCCCCTCGTTTGAGTAAGGCTGATATCTGGCCTGGTTTATAATTATTTTTCTTTTTTCATTATGAGTTAGAAATTGTCTCATCTTCTGACATTTAATAGATTACCTATGCAATACTCCATTTTTCTGCTGGACAGAACTCACAGGGGCAAGATAAATTTTATTAATATCCTTTGTTCTATGACAGTAAAGTTTTGTGATTTCAGTTTGTTCATGCTGCCTTTATAAAAGTTTTTTATTTTTTTACTATTTAATCTCTCCATCTGTATTATCTCTTTAACACCCTTGATATAATTGTCTATCTGTCTCTATCTCTATTGAGTCACATCCCCCAAGTAGCAGAAGACAGAGATAGGGACTGGGAGAATGAAGAGCCACCCACTGTAGGAGAAAATCAAGTCTGAGACCATCTGAGAAACTTGAAGGTGTACAAGTTGGCTCCACAATTTATGTCCTTAATTTTTACCTAGATGTTACTGCTTGGCAGCCTGGGCTCAACCTATGTATCAGAGAAAGAGAAAGGACAGATATTCAGAGAGATTTAGGCCTCAAGTGGCAAAAAGTCCACAGGATCTCACAGCCATAAGACAGGCCTAGCCTTGTATTCTCTAGATGTAGTTCATATTTTGAGATTGGAGACTGCATTGTTTCTAAGAGAAGTTAATTACTGAAAGGGAATATTTAGATGATATGGTAACAATGACTTGACTTTTAGGTACTTGCACTGTTCTGCAGCATATATCCTTAGAAGTTAGGGTATATCACAGAATCACAGGATTGTAGAGGTTGGAAGGGAACTCGGGAAATCATCTAGTCCAAGCCACCCTGCTAAAGCAGTCTTCCTACAACAGGTTGCACAGGAAAACCTCCAGGTGGGTTTTGAACATCTCCAGAGATGGAGACTCCACAACCTACCTGGGCAACTTATTCCATTGCTCCAACACCCTTAGGGTAAAAAAGTTTTTCCTTAAATTTATCTGGAACTTCCGATGTTTCAGCTTTTGCCCATTGCCCCTTGTCCTGTCACTGTGTACCATCAAAAAGAGCCTGGTCCTATCCATTTGGCCCCTGCACTTCAGGTATTTATAGACATTGATAAGTCTCTCAGTCTTCTCTTTTCCAGGCTGAAGAGTCCCAGCTCTCCCAGCATTTCCTCATATGGGAGATGCTCCAGACCCCTAATCATCTTTGTGTCCCTCTGATGGACTCTCTCTAGAAGATCCCTGTATTTCTTGAGCTGGAGAGCCCAGAACTGGATACAGTACTCCGTATGTGGCCTCACCAGGGCAGAGTAGAGGGGGAGGAGAACATCCCTTGACCTGCTGGCCACGCTCTTTTTAATGCACCCCTGGATACTGTTGTCCTTGTCCACAAGGACACACTGTTGGCTCATGGCCAGCCTGCCGTTCACCAGGACCCCCAGGTCCTTTTCCTCAGAGCTCCTCTCCAGCAGGTCAGCCCCTAACCTGTGCTGGTGTGTTGAAAATTATAAAATCAAACTTCCTACCTATAAAATTCTATGTTTCTATGATCTATCATAGGCTAAACAGATACAGATTTCTATTTATCCAAATTATAGTTTAGCAAATTATAAGGATATGAATTTTCAGGTAAGTTTCAATTTTCTTAGGCTGTGCCATTCATAGGATTAAAGAGGATAGATAGAGGCATTCTCAAGATTTCCTTTATTATTTTTATGTATTTATGTGTTATTAGCTTGTACTGTTAAAGCATAATCAAATAACTTTAACATTATTCCAGCAGTGCAATATGGAGGGTGGGGACGTAATTACGTTCTGTTACTATAACAATTTGTTTTAAATTATTACAACTGAGTATAGGGGGGAAATTAAGATGACGAAGTGAACTTTTAGAAATATTTTCAGATTGACTTCTCGGTGGAGATTATATGTAAGGATTAGATTGTAATAAAATAAGGTCTGGGATCCTGTTTCTGGCCTGGATATCCCCATGCACCTGGAAGTAAAAGATTAAGCCCCTAACCTGTGCTGGTGTGTTGAAAATTATAAAATCAAACTTCCTGCCTGACTGCTTCAGTTCACAGTGTTCTTTTTGCTGTGGTTCGAAGAAGTGACTTTTTGCCACCCTCAATATTGACATGGCTCTGTATAATGCAGTGATTTTTTTAAAAAAAATATTATTTTAAAACCTTCAGATAATTGGTCCTTTTTCAGAAGAGAAACCTAAGAAGTTGTCAGGATTAAAGGGAGAGGGGGGAACAACCCCAAAAAAGGAAACAAATAAAAGATTTTTTTTTTTTTTACTTATTTCTTGCTATAGAAACCCAGCTTCACTCAAATTGATTCCTGATTGGGTTTCATTCCTTTGTTACCTGGACTAATTAACTAGAGCTTGTAGTGGTGAATTAGACTAATGTTATTAGGCCTTAATCAGCGTTAAGAAAGGAGTATGAGTGTGAATGTTGACTGTTGTATGATAAGATGTTCCCTTTCTCTGTTATTTTATTTTGAATTAAATCTTTTTAAGAAATCAAAATGTTAAACAGGAACTTAGAAATAGTATTTTCATTTATATGGTTGTTTCAGAGTCACCCCAGTGCTGATCTCCTGCTTGAGATAATGTTCTTTAAAATACTCTGTTTCAAATTCTGTATTCACTCATTTTCCATATTCCACACAAGATTTTTGACAATAACCAAAAGAAGCAATAGTCAAATAATTGTTCTATTCCGTACAAGTGTGATGAATCGTTCAATTGAAAACCTACTTCCTCTGTTCTCTGAAGACTCTAAGGCAAAGATGGGATTAAAAAGAAAGCATAAGGATCTAAACATATAACATGACAGAGTGTCCTGGTTTTTTTGCTAGGATAGGGTTCATTTTCTTCTTAGTAGCTAGAAACCACTGTTTTGGTTTCAGTGGGGATTGTTATGAGGAGAATGTTGGTAAGGTACAAGGACACATTGCTTGGGTAGTTTGCAAGACCAGAGGACTGAGGGGGGTGGGTAGAAAAGTGGAGCTGTTAGTAAAACCCAGAATTTACAGTTGGATATGCCAAAAAGATATTCCATA
>NW_010317015.1:0-499 GCF_000700745.2 Antrostomus carolinensis | reverse complement strand
CCTGCTTATTGGCATTTCTCTTTTTAACTCCCATTCCTGTAAGGACTGCAAAAAAACTTTTTTTATTGTAGCACGTTCATGTTAATGACAAACGTACATGAGGGAAGTGAAAGGAAACTTCAGCCACCTAACAAAACAAAGAAAGTTCTCAGAAGCAACAAAAACACACCTGTGATGCTTACTGCAAAACTGGGGTACAAGCGACCTGAAGAAACAGGGTTAAGGGCTCAAATAAAGCTGATGCTTCAATCAAATCTTTATTGCTTGTTCACAAGTGGAGCTGTTCCATGTCTTGTTGTCTTGTTCCCCCAGCCCTGAGCCTGTGCCTGCCAGCGCAGCCCCACAGCATGTGTACACATGTGCTTCACACTGCTGGCATGAGAGTTCTGAAGAAGAAATGCAGCAAGAACAGTCTCACTACCCATCTTAAAACCCATACCATCCTCCAGCACTGCAGAAGATCACTGTAGGCCGGCAGGTGACATTTAATGGCAGAGAG
>NW_010317014.1:33261-46812 GCF_000700745.2 Antrostomus carolinensis | reverse complement strand
ATTCTATGATTCTATGATTCTATGATATATACACACAGAAAAACTTCACATGAATCAATAATTTGTACCAGTTCCAATCAGTGGTTGCTTATAAGACCAAGAGCAGGTGAGCAAACATATTTGCTGCTCACAGTAGTGGATACCACTTTCATTACTAGGATGGCAGTGAGAATGTGAGCTGAATATTTAAAAGTTTTTGGTTGCTGACCTGTCAGTCTGTTGTGAAAACACTGAATGTAAGAAATTTCAATACAGCACACTACATTGATTTTTCTCTGTATTTCTCACATCGAATATTAGCTTGGTTTATGAGATAGTTCCTGATATGAAATGCAATGGAAGTGTTGTGGAATGCATCCTACTCCAATCTACACTTCACTAGTTTCATAAATATATGTCTTTCAATACTTTTGTATACTTTTATCCTGCTAAACACAACAATCATTCCACTGTTCTTTCTGTCTCCCATTAAAGCTGATCACGTTGGAATAAGAAAACTAAGGATATTGCTCCTGTAAGAATTGTATTAAATGTTTTAAGCACAAACAAACCAAGCTTGCTTAGTGAAAGTGGGTATTGTTAGTTTTCTAGGTTGAACAGGAAACACGGCTGCCACATACACAGAGGTTTTAATTAATGAACCAAAATATGTCCAGCAATTACTAACTCTAATTATTGCTTGTACCAAGTGTAGTAAAATCCAGGTTATCCAAAACCATGGTGTAAACATTCAGAACAGTAACATAGGCCTCCATACTTTAAAGAAGAACAAACTGCAGGAAGCTGTAAGGCACTCTGTGCTTATATATGGATACTTTTCTATTGAAGCAGGCTTTTCATACTTGTGAAAAAGTTGCTGTCCACTGAGACAAATTTAGGGAGCACAGTGGGACCTTACAACATCTGTTTTCATGTGTTAGCTCTTCCTATCTCATGGGTATGCCTGAGGAGACTATTCAGCATGTGTTCACTGCCTGGGTGGAAGCAGTGGGCATGGCCAACCTTTTGCCAGAGGGACTCAGAGAAGAGTTTCTGAGAACACTTGGAGCAAAGTGTAAAATATGGGACATGTCTCTGGAAGAATCAGATGTAGTCTGATTTTAATCACAGTCAGAATATAGAAAGCTTCATTCAGAGTCATGTCAATCTAGAGGCTGTCCTGTGGCTTGGCCACTACCTGAGTTCAACATGGCTATGACATTTGATTGAATGTGTAACTTCAAAAATAGAAACAACAACAAATGGTCCCGATTTAACATATATTAAGAGAACTGGACACCTTTCATATGCTGTTTCCACTGCTAGGTCAAGTGTGAATCTACAGACATGCTTGCCTCACTAGGAAAATTTTTTTGGGTGGAGAATGGTGGGCCTAGGACGTGGGTGAAGGTAGCCCCGCAGTAGAAATATTAGCAGGCCCACTAGAAGACTGTGCTAGTGGGGGACAGTTTGGTTAGTTTACTCTTCAATCAGCATCATCAACACCTGGTCCAACAATATCAAGGGCACAGAATGATAGGAATTACATTCACGTATTGAAAAACATATTAATTGGAATATGTTCACCCAGTACACATACATATATAACTCAAGAGTTATAAATAAAACTTTCAGGCTGATACTAACTTCTCCTGCCATCTAACTCTTCACTCTGTTGCTGACATCAAAAGCTTGAAATTCTTCAACAATATTGAGTGTCCCACCCCCACTGAAAGAGGAGATGTTTCTGGGTTCTTCTTTACATTTGTTATCCAAACTGTATCCAGCCTATTTACCAAAGGATCACATATTCCTAGACCAGCAATCCCAAGCCCAATAATGTGAGGAAGCAGCACATCTCATTTAGTTTCAGGGTTTTAAAATGTCATCGACTGCACAAATTTTAAAAACTAAATTACAAAAACTGTTCTCAAAGTCTGTATATTTTGTGGGCAGCTGATCATACTAAGCTTTTTCACTGATTTTATTTCCCCTTCAGAAACCAATGCAACAGACTTTTTGATGTCCTTCAGTTCTCGAAATTGAATAGCTAATTCTTATGGTAATGAACACACCTAGTCATTAATACATAATATTGCATTTTAATTTTCAATGTGCTTTAACTAACCTGAATTTAATAGTTATTAAACTCTTGGAAAATTTGAGATAAATCTTTTTCTTTAATTTAAAGTAGGAAACACAGTTAATTAAGTCTCCAGATAATCAAATGCTTGAGGAGAGCTCCAAAGTTTAGACATGTTTCCAAATCTTAATAAATGTCCTTTCTATATTGATTATTTTATCTCAGCTTTACCAGTGCAGTTAAATGAATGCCAGCTTTATGTCAAATACAGTCTCAGTCATGTGTTTCTACAAACTCGTATAGAAATTCAACATTGACAATGGTTTGGCACAGAGATTTAGGGTTTGTTTTTTTTAATATATATCTATGGTTATATACTATTATGCTTCAAATACTTTCTCATTACAGAATAGACATATTTTTTTCTGACATTTCACTTATTGAAAGTGGTTTGCAACCAGTTTCAGAGTGCTCTGGATGCCACACTGCTTATATGACTTCACTACATCTGTCTCAATTAACAGATAGTTTCCTTAGAATGGTACATAATCCAAGACAGTGACGCTGACAACCACTATTCAAAAAAGGGGAATCAATAGAAGAAACAATAGGACAGTACTTGGGAGTAAATAACTCAATTTAAATGGATTGCTGATTAATTTATTCAACACTGAAAACATTTACGCTTTCATTTACACTTAATTGCAAATCTATTCTGAAAACAGGCATTACAATGTTTGGACTACTTACATGAAGTTATTGCTTTAACGTTTATTTTATTGGATCCCATCTAGTGTAGCAACATTAGGACTGTAGTAGAGAGAAAAGGTCTCCTGCAGAAACCTTAGATTTCATTTGAGAGAAGGCAAATACTTATGTATATTAATATGTACTTCTACTTACTCACAAACTGCAGGGAAGGACAAACCCACAAAGGCACTAGACAAATATTCTGTATACATTTCATTCGCAACTCCTTCCAAGTAGTATTTCTGCCACGTATCCTCCTCAATCTAAAACAAAGCAACACAGATGCAGAGTTCTGATTAAACATGAATCAGATTTTAACAAATAAGTGAGTAGACTGCTATGGCAATTAATATTGCTTATTTTTACAGGACTTCCTGGAATGCAAAAAAAAAAAAAAAATCCTTGCAGTTCAGTAAATCAAGCATCCTATATAAAAATAATACACTTAATTTTTGGCAGGCACATTCAGCATGAGGTGAAATAAGGTTGTAGGGAGCCTGAGGAAAAAATTTTCTCAATTTTCTCTTTCTTAAAAATTTCTAGTGAAATGGTTGCATTGAGTGTCTCTAACAATGTTTCAATTATTTTCACCTTGTTTAGAAGTTGATCAGCAGTCAAAATTAATCATTTAAAATTATATTTTTTTTATTCTCTGCTTTTGTAACTAACAAGGAAATATGAGAAACATATATTGAAATAATTTATTCAATGGTCATCAGTGCTTTCGGACAACTACTGAAGAAAACCTTTACTGCTAAATTCAGAGATCTTTTGCTATTGAAGGTATGAAGGAAAACAAGTCACAGGTGCTACAGAACTACCATCAAAAGCTCAACACATTTGCATAAGCAGACATTTCTAAGGGTACTTCAGGTGCGCATGCAATCTCACCTAGATTCCATCTGCTGCCCTGGGGTCCATGGATGCCATACCATATCTATAAAGCTTACGTCTCAGATACCACATAAGGTCTTCCAATTAGTATCAAACACGTATATTTCAAGGTAACTGTACCAAGTGACTTAACTCTCCATCAGCAGGAGTAGAACCATAATTCAGAAGAGCAAATACAAAGCTAGTGGATATGAACGGAAACACAACATATGCAGAAGCTGCTCACTGTTGAAATCCCAGTTCCCTCTATCGTAATTTGTGCCCTCGTTCAAAGTTTGTTTGAGATTTGACTGCCATTCCCAATGAGACCTTCCTAGGCAAACTAGGAAAGCCACCAAAACCACATAGTTTGAAATATCTAAGGCTTCACATCAAATAGTTGCTTTCCTATTTATTATATCACATTAAAACAGCAAAAATTTCAACCACAATGGGACATTCCTGCGTATAATTATCTCTTTGGCTTTATTCACTAATATATACATGTTGTTAATATATAAATGTATTCACTATATAAATTGTGTAAACAGAGAAATTAATATTTGCAAGAATTACACACAGCACCAAAACCGTATGTATGGTAACATAGCACATATAAAATTAGAGAGAAACATGTCAATTACATCAAACTAGCAAAAATAATATATTTCTTTTACATTACTATATTTTCATTAACCAGAGTCTATCTGACTAGGTGCTAAATAGGAAACAAGTAAAAAGAGAAAGACTGAGAGATCAGAGTTTTTAATTTTCTTAAATACGGCACATGATTTTACAGATCATGGAAATATTTATCTTTTAATTTAATTCATGTCTAAAAGCTCTATTTTATTCTTTGTCAAAAAAAATAGAAACTCCTAGTTCCACTCTTTAGATAGCCCCATTATGGTCTTCATCTTACAGTACAGAAAGTGAAACGGTATTGAGTATAGATACGAAGGTTAAAACATTGACATAATGAGAAAGTATTTTTTAAAAAAACTACTGGCAAAGATTTGTAAAGCTACCTGAAAGGTTAAAGTACCAAACACTGACTGATTTGAGAAGGACTTGAATAACTATATCTCTCTTAAATATTTCAAAATTTGTCTTTTTCTGATATCCCCAGCTTTTCCTGAAGCTCAGTCTACATTACTCAGACCATACTAATCCTGCAGGAAACAAAGCAGTAACCAGGCACAATTAAGTGGAAAAAAAGATGCTTCAGGAACATTCATCCTCAGAAATTACTGGAGGTAAGGCCCAAGTGCTTTAATCTACATTGATGATCTTGCTTGTCTGAAGTCCCAGAGCCAGTGTAATGACAATCAGCTAATTAGGAGTCAGATTTTTTTTAATTTTATTTTCCCATTCCATAGAGAACTCTCAGCATTTCAGAAAGTCTTATCAAGGAATTCAGTCAAAAAAGATAAACAACTTATTACTGTTTTAAAATTTAGTGCAGCTTCATTACTGTCCACTATGTCAAATGCCTTAGATAATATCCAGTCAATGATTTTGATGGTATGAAATGCCTTAGGGCAACAAAATGTAGGCCTGTATATTTTTTATGGTAAAAGCATTGTGCTATATTTGGAGGAGTGACGGGTTTGTAACAAACATACATTTCAAACAGCAATAAAAATGCACATCTCTGTCAGTATTCAAGAAAAGAAATTAATATATGGGATGTAAGTAACTTGTGTAAAGGTGTCCAAATTAATTTTTCAGCTATTCATCAATAAATCTAATTGATAAAAGCACCTTTAAGCAACAATTTATCTTTGTTGTGTCAAACTACAGCTGGTTTAAAATAGCATTAAAGCAAGAGGTTCTTGCATAACATACAGAGTTTAATGTAAATCTCACTGTGTAAATTCAAAAAAGGATAAAAATTTAAGACACTTCAGGTCTGTGACCAACAACATACTCTATGCACTTATAATGTATCCAGCAACTGGCTTTCTGCCCCTTAAATTTAAAAATTAACTCATGACTGCATAGATATCATTCAAGACTTCTTTACGGATATTAATTCTATTTTTCCTTTAACTGGTTTGTTTATATTGTTGTTTCATTAGTTGTACTTATTATTCTACTCTAAATTATGCTTCTAAACATGGTATAATCAGATGAAAACATTACATGTTTAACAAATTTTTTAAGCTAAGTAATTGATACTTTTTAATTTCAAAATTGATCTTTAGGAACTTTTAAAATCTTATGTGCTTTAGGAAATAAAATTATATGAGCACAAACTGTAAAAGTAAACTACATTTTAAAAACAAAAGCCATAATAGTTATGGAGTCCTATTCATTCCTCAAGAGCCTAGAACAGATTTTTCTTGTTCCTTCTCATACATTTTTATTAAACACTTAA
Organism: Antrostomus carolinensis; assembly: GCF_000700745.2. Taxonomy (NCBI): domain Eukaryota; kingdom Metazoa; phylum Chordata; class Aves; order Caprimulgiformes; family Caprimulgidae; genus Antrostomus; species Antrostomus carolinensis. Next base: position 40,747 of record NW_010317014.1, on the reverse strand, counting down.
TATTTTCTGAAGTTTTATGTTATAGTTCTGTATTCTGTATTCTTACTCCAGTTACAAAAGTTCCAAATCACGAAACTCCATAAAACAAGAATTCTGTAGAAATGCAATGATGTTCCTCTTCCTACTCTTCCCCCCCCGCCCCCTCTTTTGGAGGGCTGTCTTCATCCCCACTTGTCCTTCCTGCAGTTCCATAAATCTATGCCTTTGACACTGTCTCTTTGTTTCTGTTCTCTACCATATCATTACCTAGCATCACCCACAATACCAACAGAACTGTTTCTCTAGGCTAATGTCCTGTATATATTGCTTTCTATTACCTTCAACTCCTTTATCCAAATGGAAGTGTCAGCCTGCCTAACTGACATGTACTAGAGGAAGTATAGCAACTGACAGTGCTTCCACTGACAAAGTTCTTTATCTTACTGCCCCATCAGCAGTGTTTCCACCTCCTCTTTCAGATTCCTCTTTTAGGCTCATAAAATGGTCATTTTCTTTGCTTGGTTCAATCCAGTCACTTATTCCATGCTTAAATCACACAGACCTCTTGTCTTCCCACTCATAAGGATAATTTGTGAAAAAACTTCTAAATCAGGTTAGGAAAAAAAATCACCCTTAAAAACTTTAAGAAACAGCGAGACCAATTTCCATGTCAAACTAGCATTTTATTGATAGCTAGTAAAAAAAAGAGAGGATGCAGTACTGTCATACACATTAAGCTCCGTGAGCAAAACCAGGATTATATTATTCATTACCAGGAAATGAAGCAACAGCCACATTAAAAGGCTTCAGAAAGGGAATTACAGCTGAGCCTCTAGGTTGCAGAAGCATGTCAGGAGTGTAGTGTCCTAGCAGCATATGTAAGAGGTACAGCTCTGCTAATTGTCTAAGAAAGCATTTTCATAACATGTCCACACACGGATAGTATTGAAATGCTGCAATTGTAACAATGCTGAGCTTTTCAAACTCTTTTACAAATTAAAAAACAACTCTTCCCTGTAATAGCCTGATCCACAGATCGTTTAAACCACTCGAATCTTCTCTACTGATCCTGACATGCTTAAGATCATTGTCTGAACAGCATAAAGCAGAAAGAAATGGTGTGTTTTGATATAATGATTTGTTAGAAAAAAATAAATAAAAATAATTTTCAGATTATATCATTATTATGTTAGAAAATTATATTATTAAAGAAAATGTATAATATTTTATATTATAAAATATTACTATTAGTTTTATATTATATAATTACATATTATTGTATAGTATAACACAACTTTAACTGGAATTTGGTGTGACACAAATCTCTCTTGGACAAAGAATTTTCCAATACTAAAAAAAAAAATCTCAGTTCCACAGCTATTTTGACAAGACTTGTATTTTATATAAGTTTGCATTTTTATCCTACAGGCTGATCATTAAATTGGGATTCACTAATCTCTTCCTCTTGTTAAACTAGTCAAAAGGCACTCTTTCAAAATAATGTTCTAAAGAACAGAAGGATTGGAAACTTTTTAAGAAACCAGTAAAATATACATTACGATTAATTTATTTTTTAAAAAATTTTCTTCTCCTGTTGGTAGGCTGCCAGGTGACCAGTTACTTTAGTTCTGGAGAAGTAAACAGCTGCAAGAATAAACTGCAATATGGAGATGTTCCAAATCATGCACTCTCTGACAAGTGGGCTGCAAACAATCAAGAGCAATTTCTTCCACAGAAATTGCTTCACCATTCAGAGACCATGTGGGATGCTAAAACCAGGACAAAGGGATTTGCATTGTGTTACTCCCCACCACACACAGAGAAGACATACCACTTTTTTTATAACCCTTTTATTTATGTGAAGCTTGCAAATGTAGCTGATCAGCAACTCTTTATATACAGAAAGCAGATAAAGTGCAGGCTTGGTAAAAAATAAGAGTAATGACAGAAAGGACTCGTTTGTAACTTATGGTCTATTTTGTGGCTTTTTCTTAGATTGACACCACCTGGGGTTGGAAAAAAACATATACAAATACACTATGTGTTTCTCCTTTCTACTTTTTTCCCTTGATTTCTTTTCTTTAGGCAGATGGTTTTGCTTTGGAGGAAGGAACTGCAGATCAGACCTACAGGTAAGTGCTCACCCTTAGTCATGAACCAAGAAAGGACTGGAAAAAAATGAATTCATAAAGCAGTGATCAAGCTTCATAGATACTGGTTAGTGTTAAATTAACTTTCATGAAGGGACTGGAACATTTAAGACGTATTCTGTTAAGATACCATGAAATGTTGATTAATCAATTTAAAGAATTGCTGATATTTGAGATGCTATAAAACCTTGTAAGATAATTATAATAAAGGACTAAAGATGATCTTTGTATTTTATCTCTGCCTAAACCATGATGTTTTGCCTGTGATTTCAAAGACAGAGATGTTCACCTGCCTGGTATTTTTGAAAGGCAGTACCTGTTGCTCTGCTAGAAACGAAAAAATTATTAAGAACATCCAGTGTTCAATATTGGTTTCCTAACTCCTTGAATCTTGCAGTTACCCTGAGTTTTAAGAGTCACGTCCTACAGATAAATACAATCAGTTGCTCCCATAATCCACACTAGTCAGGTACTAATTTCAAAGTACTTAAAGTGAGAAAAAAATACTTTAGGACTCACTGTGTTCCTGACTAATTTAAGCCTTTGTGGTGATATTTTAAACTCTGCTGCTGCAGTTAACCACAAAAACTGAAACCCCAATAAAACCAAGTTTTTCATGTGTATTTATTTTCACTTAAAATACTTAACCATATCTTGAGTATTGTCATCCAGTCCATCTCTGGACTTATTGATACTATCTATCACTTACCCATACTTATGTATACATTAAGAGTAAGTTGCTAAAACTGTTAATGTAGAGCTGAAAAAATATGTCTCATACGCATTTACAAAATGGATGTTTCACATATCAGTTGCCAAAAAAAAAAAAAATAGGGAATAGTTAAATGTTATGTAAAATTTATAGAAGCAAAAAGAGCTGAATTTGGGGTGAGTTTGGTTCAAGATGCTACTAATTAAGGTTACCATAAATCTAATTCACTAAAACTATTGTTACTTATCTGGTTAGTGAAATTTATACCTTGATTTTAGCCTACCTGAAAATATTGCTATGCTTACAAAGACAAAAACAACCTTGAAAAACAGAGAAAAACTTACAGTAGTTTCAATTTTATAGTTATAAAGATAATTTCATTACTACAAATAATTACTGATCTATCCTATTTCACCTTCTGATAGCAAAATCTGGATACTTGTATTTTCTACCTTTGTACAGGTAGAAAATATAAGTTGACTTGTATTTTCTACCTGTACAAACCTGTATTGTATTGACCTATTGACTATTATAGTTGAGACAGAGATAATAGATTTCACTTCAGTGAAAAATTTTCTGTGGCAAAGCTTTGCTTGTTGGTTGAACAAACACATTCCAGCAGAAAACATAAATCTATCTTTATTAAGTGTTGTGGGTTCCAGGAAGCCAAATGTGCCAATTTAATTCTGATATGAGAGTGACACCGGGCTTTATCTCCTGTTCATCATTACCTTTGTGGATAACTGTCAGTTTGAGAACTGAAGGATTTAGATCACAGAATCATAGAATGATTTGGCTTGAAAGGGAACTTTAAAGATCATCTAGTTCCAACCCTGCTGCCACGGGCAGGGACACTTTCTACTAGATCAGGTTGCTTAAAGCTCCTTGCAACCTGATTGTGAACACTGCCAGAGATGGGGCATGCCATCCCCAGATAAAGCCTTTATTATTTACTGGAAAATACTGTATTGGTAACAAAAAATGGTGAATAAGCAGTTAAATATTGCCTTGGAATCAGGGAATGTGTCTTTGCTGGCAGAGTAATCAAAGCAGAAGTTAATGCCACCCAATATTTAGAATAGAACAAAATGTAACAGAAAAGCTGCAGTGAGGAACAACACAAGAACACCAGAAGGCATGAAGTACACAAACACAATAGCAGTGAACCACTTCAGTGTGGGAAAAATAACCAAAACACCTTAATATTATTGGGTTCTTCTATCATTTGTTCTTTTCCCTTTTATCTCTTCTCATCTCTTTTATGTTATTTCCGTTTTCACTTAGACTCATACATAGGCCTCTACAGATCTTATGTAAGGTATAATTGTGGAATGAAGACACAATAATTGATCAAGGATAATTCTATTCTTGTTTTTAATTTGGACTTCCTTCTTTACTCAACATATATTGTACACCTCAAGCATATCACCAACCAACAACAAAAGGCACTTCTACATGCCTTTCCTTACAGAAAATGAGCATCTGTCTTTATGAAAGACCTTCCTCTGTATTACCCTAAAGAGAAGGCTTTGCAGGTCATTCTATTATTTTCATCACTGAAGTTAAATAACTAATATACTTGAAGTTGATACTGCAGGAACATGAGTAAACGTAACATTCTAGAAAGATAACAAGACAGTACAATTAGTGGTTGACACAGCAACAAGGAATCATTCACTAACTTCTACTGGTGACCATGCTATAAATTATTAAGAAGAAGCACATAGAATTTTCATTTTATTTTGATGATAACATAGCAAAATGTTATCACAGGATGTTGTGTTGGTACAAACAGTAAGAAATATTTTTTTCTGCAGAGATCTTACAAACTCAAGAGGAAATTTTAACAAATAGCAACAAAAAATTAAGTGATTTCAGTCACAGCTAGGAAGAAAGGTAAAGAGAGTTTAGGTAACTGTTGGACCTCACACAGCATGTGCCATATCACCACAATGACTTGAACCTATATCTTCCAAGTTCCTCTCTAGAACTGTAAGCATGTAATTATCTTCCCCTGAATATGTTACACCACAATTCTGTTTCCTGGATAGTCATAAAACAAATTGCCCACTGATTCAATATCCTATATGAAGAATAGCTGGAAAATGACATAGTGTATCCCAAGAGAAGAAATCTAATTTTCATCTGTATCTTTTTTAAGTCACGATGCTCCTCTGCTCTCCTCTATCTGTATATAGATAAGATGTTGGTATCAGCAAATATATTTACATAATACAATCATTTCCTAGTGAGACATGGTGACAGGGAGATGAAAAAACAATGTACATTTTGCAAGCACAACCATTAGTATTGTCAGGAAAAAAATCTAAATCGTTAATACATCCAGTCCTACCCCCTCACAGTGTAATTATCAGGAGCTCTGTAGCCCCAAGTGATCCATCTTGTTCATAGCATTTGCTTCTCAGTGTAATGATATAAATAGTTACATGAAAGAGATTGAGTATATCTGAACTTGATAATGCTATATAATCTCTTCTGTCAAGATCCAAGTCTCACTGTTAACACAGAGAACTAATGCTAGACTTGTAGTGATCTAGGACCTAGGATCTTTTATTGCATCTTGCAAAGGAAAAAAAAAAAGGAGAAGATGATGGGGTGTCTTTATAAATATTAAGGAATAACACAATTAAAATTCCTTTATAGCACAATGAAAGCAGCTGTAAAGTCTGTTCCCTAGCACTGAATTAGCTCAGCTCATCATTACCAAGGAAAGAGCACAAAACAGTACAAAGCCTTTGAGAATAATTTCAGACCTTTGGAAGATCATCCATTTGATATTTTAGACATATATTCACTTTGATAAACCACACTATCTAAATGAATAATTAAAAAACCTACAAAAAGTACAGTAAATTAATGAGTTAATTCTACTCATTCTCTCTATAGAACAACACTTGAATGTTTTGGTTCTGTTATTAAAGTGATCTTTCTTTATTCTAATGGTCTAAGTTTTTTTGTTCAGCACACACATCCCAGTATGCAGTACTTTGTCTAAGTGCATGCAATTCAGAAATTATAAATGGTCTTCCCAAAATTATGTTTTATATAAAAAAATTAAATAAATTGTTGTGTAAACAACATGAAAGTTGTTACCTATTTCCTTTCTAAAATATATATAAATTTTCTCTTCAAAGATGCCCAGAAGTCCATGTAGATAAATGTTTTACAAAAAATGCCTAGAAAATAGCATCTTCACTAAGGCAATTTTCTTGAGCCCTTGTCAAGCTGTTTTCATCTACTTCTATCTAACACAGTGACTCCTGCCCCACCTGAGGCTCAGAATGCTTTCAGGGCTTCCTGACATTTAATTTTACAGTCCTCTTCTCCACAGCACTGTAGGTTTTTCTCTAACAACACAGATGAGAATAAAAAGAAAGTACACACTGAATATTCTTGATTTGTAGTTGAAAAGAAGTTGTACATTGAAAGCAACGTATTTTAAACATTTCCTCATGTTCACCTATAATGCCCTTTCAGTCCACTCAATTTGCTTGTGTGAATGTCTGGTTTTATTATGCCTTTAGAAGTGGGTACCAAAATCTGACAGATAAGTACCTGGCTGAAAGCAGTTCATACATTCCTAGCAAAGAGTTAAACTTCTTTGATTTACAGTACTATAAGTGAATTTCCTTAAGTATTATAAATTATCAACTACCCCTTTTCTCAATTTCATTCTCTGATTTAATCAAAGCTAACAAGTATCCTTAGTGATATAAAAATTTTACAAACTCAGCCAACTATTCCCACAGTTATTTATGTATGCAAGAATGTTTTTAAAATTGGCGAAAAGTATATGCTTTACAAAAAATCAAATATGTTAATTAAGATGAATTCTAATTTCAAATGAGAGATATATGCACTTTTTCATTGTTCATACTAATGTAGAGTCTCATAGTAGGTCAAAGCAGAGAGAATATTCTTGAAATAGTGTGACACCTAATTCTTCTTCAGATGTCGGCCTTGATGGGTTTGAACTTGAAGGCATACAGGCTCTATCTTTAATACTTTCAAATTTACAAAAGAGGGCAGTATTTCTATGCAATCATAACACAAAAGACAGATTCGTGCTGATCTGTTCAAATGATTGACTGAAAAATCCACTCCATGGTAGACTTCAGTCCAAGACAAATATATCAGTCTTATCACAAGGACTGATACTATTTGTAAATAGCAAACAGTTTTCAACCACATTTTTAATTCCTAGACTCGATGATTAAAAATATTATATTCAGGTAAACCTTTTAGAGAATAAATGTCTTTGGAAGCAGCCTACATTAACATTTGGTCTCAATCCTGTGAGGAGAATCAGGTAATCTGTTTATTACGCAGCCTCCCAAAAAACTTCACAGTAAGTTAAGATGTTGCATTCCCTCCCCAATCCCCTTTTAAAATTCTCCTTCATTTGAAGAAAATCACTGTGCATACCCTAGTCTCATACTTTAAAACAGTCCAAGGCTGCCTAGGTGGCCAAAAATACACAGCAAACCAGTTGATGTGTTCCATCAGTGTAGGTAAGCACCTGGCTGCTGTAAGTCTGTGTGGCTTTATTTATGTTTCTCTTTCAGCCTGGACTATAAAGGAACGTAGTGGGAGAAGTGGGCATTGCACATGTGTGGGTGTGAGC
>NW_010317014.1:0-33237 GCF_000700745.2 Antrostomus carolinensis | reverse complement strand
GCTCTCAAAATAGTTTAGAGAATGTTCTAGATCATTTTTCAGACCTGGAATGAGGTGTACTGTCTTACCAACAGAGCCAAGACAAAACTAATTCATTTGTGGACTTGTGTTGCACTCAAGAACCACATTCCACATTTTTATTAATGTACACAATACTAACTCATATTCCCTTGCACGGTTGTATAATGGGAAAATATTTGACTACTTCTGCCTTTTATTGTATTTACTTACTCTTTGCAATGTTTTTCATATGGGTAGACTTCTGGTATACATTTGCTAATCCAAACAATACAAAAAATTGCAGTACAGTATAGTATTTCCATCTTTTTCTGAGACTATGCAAGTAATAAAGAATCTCAATTCCTTTATTAATACACCAATGATAACATTCTGTGGTATAAAAATAATGGATCATTGAAATACAGTTTACAAGTGTCAAGTTGGGTCGGTTATTTTTTGGTTAACATATCATTTGTTGTGCAATTTATCTTTCTTCCTTTAAGCTGATTTTCTTTTTGTTCAGTTTGATGCCAAAGAGAACATAAAAGATTCCATATAAGATTACATCGTTAAAATCAAAAGGAAAATATTAGGAACAAATATAATATTTTGAGGTTTCTTCGTTTGTTTTACCTCTAAGACAGGGAAGACAGTTTACACAAATCATTTTGCTGAAAAGTAACACCTAATGACTTAAATGTGTGCAATGTCAACATCAATCATGTTCATTTGTTTTTGATGGACCAAATGCTTATGGCACACTAAATCACTTTCTAATCATGTTATGAAGGAGGAGAAACAAACACACATTTCAAGGTTTCTTTAAAAATATAGAAGTTTCAGTGCATTCTCCTGGCAGTCTCTTAACTTGCGGGAAACTCCACTAACAGTGTTTGCCCAAAGAATTTATGAAGGTCTGACAATACTTAAATTCAGTGCTCTGAATGAGAAGGGGTGGAAGTTCTTTTAGGGAATGGACATCTTTCTTTTCAAGAGAGTCCCCTTTAACAATTCAAATCAATGCAGCTGCTCTCCTACAATACACTGTTGATTCATAACCACAACCAGGTAGTAGTTTTCTCTTTCAAATACAGCTTTAAGAGCGAGGCAGCTTGGAGAAAGAACATCCTTTCAGCTAAATAAGGAAACAAACATTTTGCTGTCACCAAATGAGTTGTATTCTCATGAAGAAATATGCCTCAGTTTTTGTATATATTTTGCTTTAGATTTTAATACACTCAAGAGATCTTTGGAAATTATGAAAGGCATTTTACTAGCCCAGACAATTCATTCTTACTTGAGTAGCAGTACTAACAGAGTCTTGCATTCTCCCAATGCACTATTTGATGGTATTTTTTCTCTCAGTGCCATATGAAGATGATGTCTGAAGTAACACAAGTTAAGGTATGTCTGCATCCTGTTCTGTTTGTAACTGTATATAATAACAGATACAAGAGCAAAACTGACATTGATAGCTTCCTCCAAATCAAAATAATTGCTATTTTTGTGCTCATTCTGCATATATAGAAATACTCAGATCTGTAATCTGAGTAGTACCCTGCAAAGCTGAGCCTTCAGCGTAAAACTGTTAATCAGTGAGATAGTTCAACCTGTCACTGTACTGAAATTATTTTAAGAATATCTTATAAAATGAGAAAGATGGTACCTTTATATTTGCAGATTCTGACTTGTTTAAACATTTTAACTACAAATCCAGGCCATAAATGTCCCTCTCTCTAGTACCAGATATTTGTATACTTTATCACCTTCTGAATCTCTCAGTTTTCTCACTCTAAGTTTAAATTCAGTATTGAAATAACTTGCATTCAGACTGGGGCTTCTGAATTTACCTATATATTTGGATCTTCTTGAGAGAAAACCGATCCCTTCTTTTTTTTTTTTTTTTTTTGCAAAGATAGAAGCTGAGCAAAAGTTACAGGCCTACTTCTGATTTCAACAGAAAGTTCATAGACCAGGTTGCCTGAGTGATCTGGATTCATTAGTGTGACTATTACAAATGTTTGAGAATCCTGAGAGTCTTGGGTTACCACACCAGACAAGAGTGAGGTAGACCAAAATGATGGGCAAGAATGAAGTTCATAATAGACATAGTTTTCTTTTGGGATAGAAATAGAAAGAATTAATATCAAAGGGATCATATGCTGATGAGTCATAGGCAGTTCCCAAGTTTGGCTTTACTGAAGTAAAACAGTTTTTGGGTTTTTTTTTTCAGAACATGAATAAAGATGCAAACATCATTAACTGCAGATCATAAAGTGCGGAGCTCATACTTATTTCCATATTGAAAAGTGGCTGTTTTTTCATAGAATCATAGAATGGTTTGGATTGGAAGCGACCTTAAAGATCATCTAGTTCCAACCCCCCTGCCATCAGCAGGGACACCTTCCACTAGACCAGGTTGCTCAAAGCCTCATCCAGCCTGGCCTTAAACACTTCCAGGGAGGGGGCATCCACAACTTCCTTGGGCAACCTGTTCCAGTGTCTGACCACCCTTACAGTGAAGAACTTCTTCCCAATATCTAATCTAAACCTGCCCTCTTTCAGTTTAAACCCATTTCCCCCAGTTTTGTCATTAACTGCCCTTATGAAAAGTCCTTCCCCAGCTTTCTTGTAGGCCCCCTTCAGGTATTGGAAGGCTGCTATAAGATCTCCCCGGAGCCTTCTCTTTTCCAGGCTGAACAGCCCCAACAATTTTGACTATGTGTAATAGTCTGGAATATTTTTGACACACAGGAGTCTGCTGTCTTTCATAAGAAGTAAAAAAAGACTCACTGCCCTGCACTGATATGTCACCTCCATCAGAACAGTCCTGACTTTCTCACCTGAGGACTTTTTTTTTTTTTTTTTGCTTACTTGCACAATGGACTTGAAGTGTACCATGGCCTACCTTGCACTCCAGTATTTCCCATACTGTTAATAACACTCATGGGTCTGAAAAGTGACCATACTTTGTTTGGAATCAGTGTCCCAGAAAGGCACAAGAAAGGAAGCACTGATTGCTGCACTCAGGGCCTTGGTTGCATGAACTAGTACAGCTGCCATAGAAGTCTAGGAATAACTGTGTTAAAATTTTGCCATCTAAGTCCAAAAGAGCTCTTTGACTGAGGAGAAACAAATGCATGAACGATGTTGTAGGAAGTTCAGGTTTCAGTTCCAACACATTCCTCATTTACTCTCACAGTCAGAGGTCCACTAGACACTTGATGTAAAAGACACTGGGCACTTTTTTGCTATATGGGACATATATAAATCATTTTTGTTTCAGCAGAAGGCACTTTTCTCACAGGTAAATGTGTTTTTGTCTAAAGCAAAGCAAAACACAAAGCACCAGAAAGATCTCCCTAGAAATGATGTTTTGAGCAATCATTTAAAGGCCAAATGCTTACTGAATAAAAACATAACTTGACAGAACTTGGCTCATTGCCCAAGTTGCAGCAGAGAACTTTTGTATGCAAGTGTGTGCTGTTTTGTTGGGTTTTTTTTGTCTCACAAAATCTATTAATGTGTTCCTATCTGTTTCATATTTGAGCCATGTTCTCTACTCAGCTTTATGACAAACTGAATTGCTGACTAATACATTCTAATGAGACAAGACATTACCTTTATGAATGACCTCATAGAGAAGAGGTTGGCTAACATTGTTGAAAGGCCTGGTGCCAGGCAGCTCTGGGCTATGAAACCCAGCTTGAGCTCAGCAAGACAGATTGCATCATCCCCTTCTTTCCAGTTCCAGCTCGGAATATTTAGTAGATGAGCCTGGAAAAGAAACAAACAAACAAAATACCCCGCTGGTGAAAAAAAAGAAATACTTCCTCAAACACAGTACAGTATTGAATAAGATAACAGTGAATTATTTTCTTTGTTACTGGTTATTTTGACTTTTCCTGAGTAGTGTGAGGGACTGCAGTATGAACTCATCTCAAAGATTGTTTGCAAGGATGGTCACAAGACCACAGGGTTCTGGAAACCCCTACTTGTGAAAATGTTCTGCCCAGGCATGCCCCTGCCCCAAGCATGCAGCAGTCACTGGGGGGCATAGAGAGAGATGTATCGTTGCTATGGAAACCACGGCCCTCGAAGGGATATTTATGGAGGACCTGCATGGGCAAGGAGAGAGAGATGATGACCGCCTGACTGCACCACACATCGCCTCACCACCGCCAGAGCAAGCCACGTGCATGACTGCTCGTCTCTGCATCTCCAAGGAACTGAGACCCCCTCGCCCCGCCCATCACTGCCGCCTAACCGCAGGATCCATGGTGGTGACTATTCTTGCAGCCCTATCCCGACTGCTGGCTTGATTACCATCTTTCGTTCCATCCTATCCTATCACTATTCCCTTTATTACTTCTTTTTGTAATAAAAGGTGTTCTGGGTATATGGCATTTGACCTCGTCTGTGTCTTAATCTTACCCTTGGGATTGTATTGAAATCTTCCCTGACATCAGATTAGGACATTTAAATGACCCCGACATTGGATCGGGACAAGTAGGCAGAAGCACACTGAGTATTTTAAAGTTTAAGTCTGTGCTAGAAGATGTTCCAATCTTACTTATTATAAACAAAATCTTATATTTCTCAAGCCATATTCTGGCTGTGACACTGCCAGGCCCATTTGCACACCTGAATGAACCACAGAAAGTTGTAAAGTTTTCCTTCCCTTCTGTGTATTCCTTTTACAGCACTTTAAGCTACTCTCTGACTGATATGGCACATGCTTAATATACAGGAATCTAATGTAACTTAGTTAAAAGTTGAGTGAAGTTGCAACCTTTATAAGACATTCTCCTCTAATAAGGTATACATCATCTTCCGTCTTTTCTATTTCATCCCTTCACCCCTGAACGATAGTACTTGACTTAGTGAAAATTCAAACTTTTTCCTAAGACTGCTAATTATAAGGACAGAATAAAGAAAATAGATGATCAGTACAGATCTCCAGTATTGACACTGGTCAGTTAGATAGGTATTAATATTGTTATTGGTACAACTCTACCAGATTCTCTCTTCCATCTGCCTTATAGAAATGCATAGACAGAAGGAAACACAGAGACCTTCATGCTTGTTTCCCTTCATGAGCTAATATTACAATTCAGCACTTTGATAAAAGCTATACTTGAAGGCATATTAATTGGAAATACAAAGGAAAAATGCAGTATTTAAAAGATCTTCCCCTCGGAACCTTTTTAAAGCAGAGAAACACCTTGCTTTTATTCTATAAAAAGACAGGCTCCTTCTATTCATGCAAAGGAAGAGGACATCACAAGCAACAGTAATTGCTCTTGTTCTAGCTGAAGGTCACAGGTGTAAGGAACAGTTAGCAGTCAAACCTTCGGAGCACCAGGATTATCGTATTTCATTGAATGAAGGTCTACCCAGCCAAGCTTTTTTTCTGACACTGGGCAGCGGTTGATGCTTTTAGAAATAAGAAGCAGGTCACATGAGTAGTCTGTCCTCTGATATATTCTTCTTAGCCCTGTTCATCAGCAGTTTATGGACTTCCTCATCTCAGGATTGAATGAACTGACTTTACTGCATTTAAAGGCCACAGATTTACCATCAAAAATTTGGTAAATTCCTTTCCAAAGTGGTTTTATAATTTCGATCTCCAAAAAATTTTTAGGAACAAATTCCACAACTGAATTATGTTTTATATGAAAAACTTGATCTTATTTATTTTGTGCCTGCTACTTGGCAATTTCAGGTCTACATTTTCATGCAAAAATCACAAAATCACAATAAACCTCCAATAAGACAATAATGCTATGCTTTTGTTTTTTTAAAAAAAAAAAAAAAGCTCATCTGAAATCAATAGCAACTATGAACAGCATAGTTTTGAGAATTAGACCTTTAGGCAATTATTAAATGTCAGAGGATTTTTATAAGGTCCCTTGCATATATAAAAAAATCCTGTATTACCTTGTAACTGCATTACATGACAAGGCTTATTAGGAAGTTTTTGTTTGGAAAGAGAAATGCTTACTGTTAGTGGAGACAAAAATTGTGTATAAGTGAATGCAATGTAGCAAAAAACTCTGGGGAGAGACAGTGTTGGTTGCTATGTTACCTTATTGTGATATTGCAACATCTGAGTGATAATTCTTATCTTCGGATGATAATTCTTTATTGAAATAACTCTAAAAAATAAAAGAAAAAACAAAATAACTATTAGCTGGTGGGGTATTTGGATAATGTATCCCAATACCTTTACTGTGTTGTCAAGTTCCACAACTAAAACTGGACCCTCTTATTAATCTGGCTGTAAAGTACACCAATTCAAGTCAGACCTATGCAATATTTACATCTAGTCAAATTCAGTTAATAACCATGAGCTAATACTAGAGAACATGAAGCTTCAGGAATTATTCATTTGAATGATTTACTCTTATGGAATCGGCAGAGAGACTTGTTTTAGCAGCTCTGTTCAGATACTGTACTCATTCTGTTAAGCAAATAATACACTTGCAATTATTATGTCATCTTCAATGATTATCTTCATGTCTTTGAATCAACATAACTGATCAAATTTCCCAATGATAAATGTCTGGAAAGAATTCCTTTCTTTCTGCCCCATCACATATTATTTATTTATAGTTGCTAGACATTAATTATATATATATTCATTGAATAATGATTTTGTATGACATAAATCCACATGCAAATTCATCTTAATTTTTATGGATTATTCCAAAACTCAATAATGAAACTGATATCTGAACTCCGAATCTATAAAATATGGGGCTAATTCCATAATCTGCAGCTTGACTGTATTCTTAATTATTTAGTGAGCCTAAGGTATATTTAAATGTGTACAGAGTAAAAGTGTCTGGAAAGAAAAACGTTTGAGAAATTAATGGATTGATAATGTTACAAAAAAGGAACATACAATTTAAAAATTAAAAAAGCATTGAGCAAAATTAAAGAGAGAAATAGGCAAAAAAAAAAATCAGCTCTGTATATACAAACTAAAGGTAGAAAAAAGAAAATAAAACAATCAAAATGAAAAAATAATATGAATTATTATGAAATCACCACTCTCATAAGACTCCAAATGCAATAACTGTTTACATTAGTGTTTTGTAAGAAGTATCTTGCAAACTGCTTGTCTAGCTTGTGCTTTGAAGCATTTTATCAAAGCTAGAGCACTAAATAAGAGAATTAAACAGATGAAAAAAGTTTTATGGATGATTTTACTTTATATTATCTTTTGGAAGAAGAAAACAAGACTTCCTTCTAATTTTCCATTTATTTCTGACTTATTTAATTAAACATTCAATTTTGTTGAATTAAATTCCCTTAACGTGAGAAAACACAAGAGAATTCCACTCTCTTTTGCATTTTATTACATTAAATTTACTAAATCTATTAAGAATGCACTAATTGCAACTTAAATATTTTTAATGTATTTATGCAATTAATGTCAAAACAAAGTTTCTTGCCCTGAAACTCAAAAGCATGTTTGGAAAATGAAATTAGACATATTTAAGCTCTGCACCTTCCACAGACAGCCAGATCTCTTGTACCCAGTGAACTTCTTCCACAGGAGCAATTTTATTAATATTTTTCAATTTCCCCCTTTCCTTCAACTCACAGCATGCAAACATCTGACACATCAGTAAAATCGGTTAATTACACTAGCCAATTCTATGTTAGATAATTTTTAACACATCATTGACATTTTAATTTTAAAAAGGAGAAACTGATCTCATTAAAACCAGGGTTGTATGAACAAAACACAAAAAAATGAATGGCTTAGCTTTGTTGTAACTTTAGCTGCCATCTACTGACTGACTCTTTCATCTTCTTCCTTCAGAGAATATAAGGAGGAAAGCAGGACAAGATCTGCTAGTCCATAATGTGGTAAATGTCTTGTCAATCAAAATAAACAATGTTTGGTCTTCAGTGTAAAAAAGAAGGATGGACTTAGAACACCACTGTATCATTACCATCGTGAAGTATATACCTTGCTTTCCCTCAAGCAGCATAATTACTTGAAGAAGCAGATAAATCAAGGAGCAATGAGGTATGAAGTTATTAAGGGTCCTTCCATCCCATCATTAACATCAGCCCATGTAGCATATGCACTCATGTACCATATTGTTGCAACAACATAACTGCAGGCCCTTTCCTCTCATTTATATTGGGACTGTGTTCAGCTATGAACACTTAAACCCCAGGTCTTGCTAAATGACTAAGAGTACCAAAGCTCGTGCTTCAAGTGTCTCTTCTCACGCACTCTTTCTAAAGCAGCTAAATTAAAACAGTTTAGGCAGGAATTTAGGGTATCCTCATGTCTGAATTTTTGAAACAATACTGTAATTTGTCCCCCACAAAAAAAACCCTACAATGTTCTTCAAGGGCAACAGATAGCTAATCAGACTTAAGAACCAAAAACCTATTAAAAACTAATGAGTTTACCTCATAATATTGGAGGCATCTTCAGCATCTGGGTCAGCACAGTATTTATTGGCAAGGATTAGGCACGCATCTGCTGACTCTATCTGAGACACCAAAGAAAAAGCAAACATAAATAGCAACCTCTCTTTTGAGCCCTTCTTTCACCATAAAGTATTAGGGAATTCAACACTGCTATCATGAGTGTGAATGTCAGTTCTTAATACTGATAACCAAAAATGTTTCAAGGCTAATGTGAATTAATGTGAGTGATGATAACAGCTCTCATAAACACATCAATTTCTTGAAACTTGCTTATGATGCTCAGACCAGGTCAGTAGTTTAATTATTGATTCTTATATTGTATTAGCTGAGGCGTGAAGGTGTTAATGGACATATCTTGTGTAATCAGCTACTGAAATGTAGACCATTAAATCCATAGGAATTTCCTGTTGTATCAGTACAGTGCTGCCACAAGTCCTACAGCTTTATTTGGGAATTTATGTATCTTCCTATTAGAGACAGGAAGAGAGAGCTGAACTGATGATTTAGAATCTGAGCACCAGTTTTAGAAAGCATGAGGAGGAGAACTGCTCTGTTCACAGGACCTCTATGTTCACACAAACCTTAGTTCTATTTAACTCAAAGCAGATGACAAAAGTATTTTTCAGGCTATACAACCAAATACCAACACAAAGAAGGGTGGAATACAGAACAAAAAATACCAACACATAATTTTATGGTCATAATTAGAACATTTTGTTCTGATGAACTGAAATAGGGTGTGTTGGGCTAAAAAGGTTAAGCAATTTCAAAATGGACAAAAGACATGATTAATACTCTAGAAAGTATTAACATTGCACTAAAATATTCTGGCTTAAGTATCCGGTTTACATTCCATTATAGAGAAAAAAAAAAAAAAAAAAAAAAAAGACAGAGAGAGAAACAGAAACTTAAAAAACTTAATGCGGTATCTGACAGCTTGCCATAATTTTTTTTTTTTCATTTAAGCTTCATGCTTTGCTTTAAGAGTACAAAATAATTTATTACCATACAGAATTGTAGACAATAAAACCATCTCATTTTAGCTACCAAAAATCTTAAATTGTATTTTTTTTCCAGGATTCTAGACAATGGAAGAAGGGTTCGACAGATGAAAATAATTTTCTAATAATGACGAAGGTAAGACAATAGCATTTTAAGCAATTACTGTAAGACAATGTTCTATTATATCAAACATTAATGTAAAATAGACTTTTGAACTAAGTCCCAACGAAAAATTCATAAAGAGTTCAATGGTATGGCAGATAATGTATCTTAAGTTACAGTGTTACTGTAGCTTTGGAGATCTAAAGATATAGGGAAAACAAGGTTTATAAGGGTAGATATTATAATTTATTAGGCAAGCTAACACAGATGGAAAAACAATCTTGTGGGGTTACATGAAGAAAAGCTTTACTGTTTTTCTCCAAATCCAGTGAGTACTTTAAAAAGTCAGTTAGCAGTAGAACAGAAGAACAGAGCTGTTACCTTCACTCTCGCCAGGTCATGGGGATTAAGGACTGAACCCTGATAAAATTCCACCTGAGTGAAGTGTCGTTTAAAAAGAGCTTCCAGCTCAAGGTTAGGGGAGATACTGCATTAGGAAGAGGAAGAAAACACAAGAGCAAATCAGAAGTCAGTTTCCATAACTGCCCCATTTCCTTCATGTATAAACCTAACCATTTATTTATTTTAGGTATTCAAGACTTCTGCTGATGTTTCTCCTGTAGTGTGGAAATAGTGTGCAGTACTTAAAAGGCAAATACTATACTGCTTTCGCCTCCTCACTTCTGTCTACAGCACTTCTAGACCACTTCATTGTGCTGCTGTGCGTGTTCATCATTTGTCAGGTTCTCACAGAGGTGAATCCAGAAGAATTGGTGCAAACATTTGAAAATATCCTCATAGAACATTCTCCATAGAAATTGTCTAGTAAGACAATCATCCTCTGCATGTCCAAACCATTCTCAAAACAGCTGATTGCATCAGAGATCTCAATTCAAAAATCACTAAAAGCCAGAAAAGGAACCCCATAGGGACCTTGTGGCCTGTATGAGCTACAGTTAAAACAAACATAATGATACTGTGACTTTCTGTCTCATTTCATTTTGACATAAACAAAAAAAAATTAAATGGATCACAACCTATCATATAATGTGACACCAACCTTTTCTGATGCCACTCATTAAAACAGAAGGGATATAATAGCTATGTAGTAAATGCATGAGATCTTTGTCATGCCACATGCTAAATTTAATAAGAAAATAAAACAGATACATGCAAATATTTCTGTGAAGGTACAGAAGAAAGCAGGCAGAAACAAGTAGCCAGGTGCTAAACACCCTTCAGGTCCCTATGCAGTTTCCTGATTCGTAAGGCCATGAATTTTCACTGTGGAAATCTGGATCTCTACTTTCCTCTGACAGTCAATTCTTGTTACTACTTAGAGAGAGGAAACAAGCAAACAAATAATGTAGCTACTTGAGGATATAATCTTTAGCTCAATTTGAAAGGACTGCATAAAAAAAAATGTACAAGTGCTGCTGATTCTTAGTTTTTCATCTTCCTTTGTTGAAACATCACAGATGATTCTTCAACTTTTTAATAATTTTCTTTGACAAGAAGAAAAGTGCAGAACTTGCTGCTAAATTAAAAAAAAAAAATATTACTTATTCATAGCTTGCAACACTTCTAAACAGATGCCATTCCAGAGCAGAAAAGATCTTTCATATTGTCTATTTCATATTGTCTATTTCTAGCAGCTTCTCCCATAGGCATGCCAATGCAGAGCCTACAACAAACAGCAACCACCTTACGACACCTTTCCAAATCCCACATCAGAAAAATGCAGGAGACTGTGTGTGTAGGTAAGCATATATGGGTAAAAGAGCACCACTAATTATCACCATGAAAAGAACTCTTATATCTTCACTATATCTCTAAAGTAATATAAAGTTCATTTATATTAAAACTACATCTGCACCTACATTTTTCTTTTTATAGTTTCCAATATGAATTTTTTCCTAGTGAAATAAAAAATGAAAATATGTTTTCAGATAGCATAAGTTCATATGACATACAGTATTCTCCACCAATTTTACCAATTTTGGTAGTTTCACTAGAAATATTTGACACTAAAGAAAATTCGCACATCTATTTATTAGTATTTCAATATTTTTAATTGCACAATTCCATTCCCACTTCAACTATGTGTTTAGCTATCTACCTCACAATTGACACGATTAGGTCTGAAGTCTGCTTGAAACACCTATACTTAGCAATGGGTTATAAAAATTGCAGAAAACAACTTTTTTTCAAAATACATTGTTAACAACAGTAATTGCAAACATTAATTTTATGGTTATTTGGAGAAAGATCCTCTGTCTTCAATTTAATGAATTTTAGTAACAGATGATAAAACTAATCTTGAAAGATTACTCACTTATGCAGAAAGACGATTTCTACGTTGACATCATCCCTATCCTTGTGCAGGAAGTCCTTCAGGAAGTTGGACACACTTTCAAGTGTTATGTGACCACAGACAACTATGTGCCTGTTACAGAAAAATGAGAGTTAGTCTTGCAAAGAAGTTTTAACAAGCAAGCAAAGAAGGAGATTATAATTTATTGGCCAAAAGAGTGTTAGTTATCTTCTTGATGTTTCTCTAGATCCTATTCCATGAAGTCAAAAGGATAACATCAGTTCCAAAAGGTGTTTTGCAATTGCAAGTACATAAACGTTCCCATTTGCAAAGCCTACTGGTAACAAACCATTTGGCCAAGCTGTATTACATGTCTAACAATAAGTGGCATCACTTATATATATGTTTATACACTGTATTAACAAAGTCTCTTTCAAAGTCATATGTCTTTATTTTACATGTCTTTCTCAACATCTTTACCTCCTATACTGAGATTTACTGTTTAAATTTTTGGTTTATGACATAATGAGACAGCAAATCTCCCTAAAATGATTTGATATTTTTCCATGGTTGAAGGCAGACACTTATGCCAACAATGCAGTGCAAAGCTTGCCAATTACAGGCCATAAGCAGTAAAAAAGCAATCTTTTTGCTACCATAGCTCCCACAAGGAGAGTACATTACAATAAGAAATCATTATTTATTACACTATTGCAATAGATTGCTTAGAAAATCAAAGTTTGCACAGATTGTGATGTCACAAAGGTTGTACTGCTCCACATTTCCATTAATAGATGTATCTGACTGTGAGATGGAAGCACAATATATACCTACATACACATCCTTGAATTATACATCTTAAATTCTGAAAGGCTGAAAAAAAGGCCTAGGAAATTGCATTCTTCCTGACTTAAGGGATCTTTGCTCCTTTATTATTGTAAAGCAAGTCTAAAAATTTATGTTTAAAATATCCTACACTGTCTCACAATTTCCTTCACAGAATACACTCAATCCCAGCTTCCGTTACTGTTGTGGGTTTAAGAAAGATGCTGATTTTGATATGCCAGTTGCTAACACTTCCAATTAACACATTGCTCATAGGAGTCAGGAAGAGGGACAAGGTGGTTAGTTTCTGAACTAACAGAAAGTCAACTTCATTACAGTCATATAGCCCATGCACAAATGCTACAAACATATAATTTCACAAACTTATTTGGCACTTGAGCCGCCAAATGTGAAGTAATTCCAAGGGTAAGAAGCAGACCAGCCAAATGTCACCTACTTCATAATTTTCTGTGGAAAACTCAGTAACACAGAAACCTCATTGGCTGTAAACAACAAATAATAGGTGGCAGCAATGATTACTTTGTAATAGGCTATAATAGGAGTCTGTTATTGCTTCATAATTTGGTGCTTGATGAAGTGAATGTGAAAAGTGCATAGAACTCATTGGAAAATGGATAATTATGCAGAACAGAGAATAAATCAGTAAAATGCATTATGAAGTGAATAATATCACCATTATGTACAATTATTTTTGCAGTGGTTCATATGGTCCCTATAAAAGCAAAACACGATACACTATTATACTAGCACACCATATGATATTGATCTACTATTACAACTTTTATAAATGGCATAGCACAGAGTTTTCATGCTTTATTTAGAAACATGATAAACTCAAACACTCCTTTTGCATGAGTTCTTAGTGACATCACCAGGACTCACATGTAAATTTAGAAATAGCAGCAGTCAACAACTTCAATGGTTTCATTCTTTTTAACAGGCAAGGAATAAATGTTTATACGAGACTCTGATCATGCTGTTTTGTATTTAACATAAATACAAAAACTTCTGAACTTCTCTTGCTGAAATAGCTCTGCAGAGTGTCTGCTTTGGCTTCAGTAAGATTTTGCTCAATTTTAACCTAAGTTTTTGGTGCAGTAAGTCTACACAGCACCGAGTTATCGACTGTAAACACTTAAAAACACAAGAACCCCTGAGTTAAAGCTTTCCTCTTTTCTGACGTGGTAAGAACAATATCAGAAAACAAGAAATAAAATGTATTAACTCATTCTTCTTTGGTGCAAGGGGTCCTTAGGAGGTTTCATCTGGGATCTCTGCAGCTTGGCAGAGTTTGCAGCAGCCACTGAAGTGGATAAAAACATGCCTATATTCCCCCCTTCAGAAGCACTCTTCCTCAGTTTCCCCAGTGGTCAACTGCTTCAGTTGCTACCGCTATGTGTGCATAAGTTATTGCACACACAGTTAGGTCAGGATAATAACCTTCAATACAGAAGGGTAAAACATGATTTCAAGCACTAGGATTCACTCCCCATCAAATGGATGAATCTCCATCCAATATATAAATGTAAATGAAAAACCTCAAGAAAGTTTAGATTCTGAAGAGATGTTTAAAACCTGAGCAGTTTACCAGATTTAAATTCAGAACAGACTGTTTGATACACTTCATTATGCTAAAATATTGGGAGGTTCTATCTGCTTAGTGGCATTCAGCACTTTTCCTTAGTGTAAACCCAAGAAAATGATAAACAGCAGATAAAAATATTATTTGTATTCCTCCTACTGTCTGTACACATTTTCTCAGATTACTAATTTTAAAGTATGGGTATAATTTTCTTCAAATGTATCCAAGGCCAGGTTGGATGAGGCTTTGAACAACCTGGTCTAGTGGAAGGTGTCCCTGCTCATGGCAGGGGAGTTGGAACTAGATGATCTTTAAGGTCTCTTCCAACCCAGACCATTCTACGATTCTACAATCTATTACTAATTAAGAAATTGAACTTTCCATTTGCATAGTTGATACATTATTTTTAATAATATAAATAATTTCTTCTTGTAGATAACTGTTTTGTACAGATCCTGTGCTATTAGCTTTAGCAGGGTCTATTCCTGAGTGCTCTTGTGCTACACTGCATTCCTGTGCAGAAAATTTACTTCCTTTCTGTGAGATTACACTTCATATGGGTTCTTTTCTGTCATTAGAGTCCACATTTTAAAAATATAGGTAAACGGAGAGAAAACTACAAGCCAGACAGAGTGTGCAACCCAAATTACTCTATTGCAGAAAAAATTTTCATAAGATTGCAAGATAATTCAGATTGGAAAAGACCTACAGAGGTTATCTGCTCCAAAAACCCCCTACTAAAAGCAGATGTCTTTGGTAAAATAATTCAAACCTGTTATGATTCCCATTCAGTAGGGTTTCATAGCAATTTGCTCCAGTGAAAATAAAATATTTCGTTATCAAATACTCCTCCATTTGAGCAACAGGACTGATCCTTTTATAAGTGTCAGAGGCATCTGCACCCTGGTTTCATTTTAGCACTTTGATTTGGGGTTGGACATTACCTATTCCTCTACTCTTTGCTGTTTCTATATAGTGCAAGACAGTGTCCTGAGTATTGATTGCAAGAAAACCTCCTGGTTTTAAATAATATTTTCTGATGAGGTAATTGCATCAATTTTTGGTTGAAAACTCACACACACAAAAAAAATCTCCTTTTAACATAAATTATATTTTTGTTTAGCAATAGAAGAAATATAAACCAAATTTCCTACTTGCCCAGAAAGAGTTATTAGGTACATTATTTAAGAAAACTCAGAGAGCTAATATTGTTCTAATCTGTCCTGTATATAATTTGAAGATTCATAAATTCCTCTGTTTATTTCAATAACCATTCCCTTCCCATACACCACTCATTTTCTTACACACACTGTGAGTTTAAATAAAGCTAATATACTGGATACTTTTGCTTTCAGCTAGAGTTGCTTGGTATAAAAATATTGTATTAATAATTTTGGGTCAACAGAAATGTCTAACCTCTGCATTAAGCTTTTGTTTATAAAAAACCTTAAAACATTCATCTAAATTATAATGATTTTTTTTTCATTCTTTAAAAACAAAATTTAGAAATTCCCCCTTACAATACTGAGAAACATGAGTCAGGAATTTAGATATTTTAATTGCTGATAACTATTCAGAAGGACTAAGGTTTCTGTTAAGTACTAGTTGGATTGGTATCATATAACAGAGGTGAAACTGGTTTAATATACCAAGAGGAATCCATATTACATTATTGTGATCCTGCAAAAAGAATCGTTTTAAAGAGAATCAAAAGTTTAGGAGCCATATTGTATCGATCAATAAAGCCAAACTACTCTATTCTCTCCCATATGTACTTAACATTGTCAACATTAATTACAGTGACCAAATATGAAAAATTAGTACAGTTCTACACAGTTTATTTCAGCTGTGATTCTACACAGTTGAAATTCTCTACCTAATTTTTTTCCACTCAAGTATTGACATAATGATACATTTGCTAAGAATACACTAGTTTCTTATAAAGTAAACAAAAACTGACAAAAGTTACAAAGCTACAGAAGATATAAACAGTTTGAGGAAGAAAAAAAATAAAATCAGCAAAAGCTAAAACATCTAGAATTCTGATATGAGGTAATTGAGAACATACACTTAATCCATGTAAATAGTACTGTAAATGAAAACAGATCTACTGTGAACAGGATTCTTTAAAAAAGATCTTTGCATAGTTCTTCATTCAGAGGATACAATACGAAAGGCAAATCTTTTGCCTGTTTATTTTGAAAGAAATTACATCCATTTTAGTGGAACAACTATAAAGAACTGGAAAAAACTCACTCTAACTTGTCTGTCATAATAAATCAAAGATAATAAATACAAAATTCTGTTCCGCATTCAGCTGAATACATAGTGTTCACTTCTCAAGTAACTAAATGAAGTGTGGCACATATTAATCTAGATGCCTCTATGAAACTATAACATTTATAACAAATACATATACTCAAATCTCTTTATGGTATTTCTGCTTAGTGTTCTGATCATGTCTTCATCCATTGACTATCTAAATTCATTCTTTGTATACCAGTAGCAGGCCGCTGTATTTGAAGTAAACAGGTTCTTGTAAAGTCTAAACAGTTTTCCTCAACAAAGGATGGGTCTCAGTCACTTTTTCTTATTAAGAAAAGTCAATAAATGTCAACAGAAACTGTACATACGGTCTTCTTGTCTATTAGTGGTATTATTTAAATATACCAGTTTACAATACATTTCTAGCTGTTTGTGCTTTTTATTATTTACCTATTATTCAAGATTCTATTAATTCAGTTCAATTAAGTGAAAACTTTATCCATGTACTTATGTGTCTTTCTCTTATTCAGTTAAACACATGTTTACTTTAATATAAACTCTGTTTTATATTGTTTTATATTTTATTTACTTTAATATAAACTCTGCTCTCACATTAATACAGATAGAGTAATAGGTGCTGTACAGTCTCGATTTCATGTTTTTCTCTTTTTTCACAGAAAACTTAAGCCCAAGGGTGGTTCTCTAAGGATGACTTATTTAGCAAATATTTATAGTGAGACAGATTAATATGACATAATATTTTAAACGTTAAAAAAACTTGCCTATGGATTGTACATATGACAAAAGCAAATACTGAGAACTAGAACTGTCATCTAGAATAGACACTTGTGGACCAAAAAAAAAAGACACATCAAGTTGGTTTTTAAAAAATAACTCTAGCATGTATGAAACTAAAAAATGTTATTCCTAAACTTCCCTTTTTGCAATAGTCTTTCATACCTGTGAACAGAGCTCTGAAATCAAGACATAATAATTTTTTTAAAATTCAACCGTAAGCTCTCTATTTTCTCACTCTGATTTTCAAATCAGGCTCTAGAAACCTAGTACAAAGGAGAGAAATAAAAAATATTCAAGGACATAGCAAATTGTCTGTCAAGTGTGTAACATCCCAGCAACTGTATTTTAACATCTGTTCTCCTTCAACTATTTGTTAGAAAGTAAATTTTCGTTACTCTTCACTCCTGAAGGATTAAAAATTTCAAAAATCTTGAAGTTATTGAGAAGCCAAAAGCACTGAGCTTCAAATGTATATAAACATTAAATATATAGAAGAATATTATTATACTGTGACTGGAGATGTGATTGAAGTCTGTGAGAACGTGTCTGAGGTACCTGTAATTTCTGTAAATTGGAACTGATAGCTTCAGCTGCCAACTATTCAGGAATCAGAGTGAACTCATGCAGCCTGTAGTGAAGCTGCTGTGATTAATTCTGACAGAAACTATCTGTTTTTTTCCAGTAGGTGCTATGTTCTTTGGAATCTCTCTTGTATTGTGAGTAAAGAAAAAGGAATTAGTTAACACCAGAAAACAGTCAAAGAGCTATATTCAGTATATGGTATACAGAACAGATCAATGGAACAGCACTCAATCATACATCAGATTAACATAAATGGTAAATCATTAATGTCAAGCATTTGAAAGTTACCTCTGATGCAGACATTAATTTATGTTGTGACCAATATAAGTATGTAAAATTAAGAATTGACGAGGAATCATTTCAAATTATCTTAAACATAAAATTGGCAATGTGTGACAAACACAGTCGCACACAAGAACCTAATTAGTTGTGAATTATTACAGTTATGTAACTATATCAAGTAGACTTATACAAATCCAAGTTTCAGTCTTGCTCAGTGAATATTGGTCATGTAGAAATCGTTTCTGAAGCACATAGAAATAGTACAGAAGAATTCAGTTACACAGGACCTCAAATATTTTATGACCACCTAAGTGAGGTTTCTACTAGAGAACAGGCCAATATAGTTCATTTCAGATACCTGAACCTGGATAAACAGCACACTCCTTCTTTAAACTGCATATTAGAGCTTGCATCCAAGTCTGTTTGCAATAGCATGCTATCATAAATGATTCATTGGGAGTTTTGTTTATTTCAACTTTCTTGCTCTGTTACTGCTATACGAGTTTATCTTACATTATTATGATGTAAGGAATTGCACAATGCTTTTCTATAAAGCAAGTTAAAAAATAAAAGTTAATATTCTTTGCTTGATGCATACTTCTGAAACTGCAATAATAAGAAGAAAGCACAGTGATTTGTTTCTGCCAGGGGCTGGATTAGTTAAGAGGTTTCCACTGTAGCTTAAAGTAAAGGATGAATATTCATCCTTTCCTTCAGTCTTAATGCTAATATTATCTAGAGTAAGAAATAAGTGAATATTTTAATATAAAAAGAAATAAAAATTATTAAATGCTATGGCATGCACAAGGACTCCATACTAGAAAGCTTACAGTAAAACACAGAAATAACCATCTCCAGCATTAGCATCTAAATTGCAAACAGACCTTAAACTACTGCTCTAATCCCTCCAAACCCTAGGCTTCCTTCTTCTATTTTGTACAGCAGATATCACACACTCAATACACTACACCATTACTTTTGAAATAAATTTAAAATATTTTTCCTTAAGTAAACTGCTTTCCATGTTCCCACCATGACTCATTTTCAAATTGTCTTACACATTTCTAAATTCTCACTGTGTCAAAAATTAACTAAATCCTAAGCAAAGCAAAAGTTAGCAAAGGCATTAAGATTTTTGAGCATTTCATTCATGAGCACAGCCAACGCATTTCTTTCCATAGAAATCACCCCAAAATGCCATGACTAATTTTCTGCATCAGAACCTGTGTGAAAACAAAAAGTCATAATTCATTAAAACATGTGGGTTAATTCACCACTTCAGCCATCTCACTTGCACTCCTTGGAATGTCCACACCTAAAATCATGGCCTGTATATTTTGTGGAATATGGTAGATCAGCAGATTCATAAACCAGATTCAGTCTGTCTTGGGTCAAAATTTGGACAGTCACAACTGCTATTTTGATGCCAAACCCAGAAGGTTTTTTGAAGTTTAGGCAGAGGGAATGAAAAGTTGAAATTTTTAAAATTTTAACTACAAGTATAAAATTAGCGCTTTTATTGTAGGAATGGAATGTGATTTGAGACCTA
The DNA here is from genome assembly GCF_000700745.2 of Antrostomus carolinensis. Lineage (NCBI taxonomy): Eukaryota > Metazoa > Chordata > Aves > Caprimulgiformes > Caprimulgidae > Antrostomus > Antrostomus carolinensis. The sequence goes on along the minus strand of NW_010317014.1, from coordinate 13,455 downwards.
GAATATACTTTTTTTTAAGTCATAATATTGTATTTGTCATTTCCCACATTTCCTGACTTGCTTTCATAAGAATGGATATAGTTTAACAAGCATGCAAAATTGGCGGAAAAAAAAAAGTTTGCCCTATTAGTTCTATCTGTCTGTCTATTTAACACTCTATCACCGAGACTTCTTTTCAAACAGTGGGATTATAAGAATGGCTAGCAGATGGGAAATAGAGATATCCCTGGGGATCATAATGCAATCCATGTCACATTCTCTTATTACATTCTCATCCCACTGGAAAATAATATCTTACATACTGTATCAAATAATTTACTATAATAAGATAATGTCACTTTCTTTGGAGCTATGCTTCTCATTACTGCAGCAAATGGACCTTTGCCAAAGTATCTGGATAAGTCTTATTTTTTTTTTCCTAATTTTTAATCAGATTCAAATGTCTAATGAGTCCAAGATGGTCTGTCAACTTAAATTATCTGTTTGTCTTTCTGTTTACCATATCTATCTGTCTACAGTTTTTATTTTTCTCTGTGAAGTTTAGTTATTGAATCCCATGTTTCCTTCTGGAAAGAATCTCTAACAGATGATTCTTCCTGTTGATACATTGATGATTTGCTAATTTATGGCTTGTAAATTTAAGAAATCTGAAGAAATCTCTGGGAAGCAGAGCAGATCATGAGAAGAGAAACAAGAGGTTTTAATAACTTATACCATAAATAATTGAGTTTTCATTAAAATACATGTTCTAATCTTATATATTAACTATGATAATGCCTTTGGATCATTTTTTAAAAAATATTTTGAAAATTTAACAAATTTTAGCATAAATATTTACTACTGGGATAAGATAAGCAGTTTATATATCCACATACATGTATATAAACTAAAATAATCCCTCTCTCTGCCGGTATCTATTCATGTGAAGCTGTGTTCTGCTTGCTGCCCTCATAAAGAGTTTCCACTGTATCTGATAGCAGTTTCACATGAAAAAGGCAAAAATAATTTAGTCCATGGAATTAAAAGTCAATAATGCAATGTAGAGGAAAGGCTGAAAAAAAAATCATTAAGTTATGTAGTCTCTCAGTCCATCAGTTTACAAATGTTCTTTCCATACGTTTTCTAGATCTTTGTGCAGGCTGATTTACAACTAATGCCTTCAACTAGAAAATATTTCACAAAATTGAAATCCAGTCTGATCATATGAACACAGAAATCAGACAACTGAATAAGAACGATCTTGATTCTCAAGTAAACTAGTAAATGCAGAATAAAAGGTTAACTATAAATTAGTAGAGGTAAAACAAATCTGTATCTTTAACCAAATCTCAGACCAGATCTGAGTAATATGGATGTTATAAATAAATAAATAAATAAATAAATAATCTTGATATGTGTCTTTTCTCCCAGGTAACTAGTGATAGAACAAGAAGCAATCGCCTTAAGTTGTGCCAAGGGAGGTATAGATTGGATGTCAGGAAAATTTTTTTCACTGAAAGGGTTATCAGGCAATGGAATAGACTGCCTAGGGAGCTGGTTGAGTCACCATCCCTGGAAGTATTTAAAACATGGCTAGATGAGGTACTTGGAGATATGGTTTAGTAGTGGATAGGTATGGTTGGACTCGATGATCTCAAAGGTCTTTTCCAACCAGGAGATTCTATGATAAATAACACAGATGATCGTGTAAGTCCTATTTTGGCTAGCACTGAATGTGAAAGTTCCAAATATCACAAAAAGAGTTGAACAGCAGAATTCTACTTATCCAAAAGCAATAATTTATTGAGGAAACTCTCTGTCTCATAAGACTTAAACCCCGAACTTTATAGTTAAGAGGTTGGAGCACTTCAGAAAATCATCCAAACCCAAAGTGATCACTATCTCTTCCAGAGGTATGCATGCATGAACTAATCTGTTTATTTCTACATTCTAAAAACAAGAGTCTACCAGCTATGGTGATCAGGTGGCAGGTACCTTTTCATCCTTCTGTGGTACTTCATTTTAAAAATACCACTTTAAAATGATCCCTTGAATACTAACACACGAGTTCTACAGATAGACCCTAAACACAGTAAGTCAAATCACAAGCCCTAAAAAGAAAAGAGCTAAATGCAGATAGGGTGTAGGAAATCAGTTGCTGGCCTCAAAATTATTAAGAAAAATGTCTAAGAGAAGATATAATTCGTACTCAAGCTATATACCATTTCAGTTTGTAACTGAAGAAAAAAAGGACAAACAAAAAAACATAAGACTTCCCCTGCTTATACTTATAAAATTGTATCTTTTTTTCTAAACTAAAGTCTAATGTATAGACTTTTTATGATACTCTAACAAAAGGTCAGATTTTTTTTCCTTCTCTACTCAACTACAGGTTACACCTAGCTTTTAACTCCAGTATTTGTATCCAGTATTTTGTCATTACAAACTACTTTATCTGTTCATAATGATACTAGTTTGTCACAAATTTGCTTTATGACATTACCCGTATATAACTTCATTCAAGTATATGCTTTCATTAGTTATTTCTTAGTGATTTAATAAGTTTCACAATGTTTTAGTGAGATATATCTTATATAATATTGCAGGTATTTTTCAGTGTGACGACAAAATTTGGTGATGAAGCAATTAATAAGAGTTAACCTTCATTATAAATTTGTCTACTTTGCAATTTAAAAACATTTTTCATCTTCAGAAAGCATAAACTTGACTACGTTAAATCTCACAAAAACTCTGTCAGGTAGTTACTAGTCTATTAATAATAAAAATATGCCAACTGTTCCACAGAGAAAGTGAGTTACATTGTAACCTACTTCTACAGAAATCAGCAGATCTTTGGCTAATATGTAAAGAATACTATGTGTAATACCTGCTTTGCAAAAAGTATTTCCCAAAATGCAAAACTACAGAATTCATTGAGGGAAATGCACAGGAAGGAGAAACAGTAGTGACTTAATTACTCATGTGAAAGAAAATCTATGTAGGACTCAGTGTGGAAAATATTGTAAGCCACATCACTGTTATCCTAAGATACCTCTTAGCAATATTAGAAAATAATAGGTTTTAGAGTTCTGATGGCTTACCATGCCTGAATTTTATTTCCCAGTTACATCTTAGTCATATACATTAATATAAATTTTCTTTCTTTGTAACTACAGCTTGGTTTTCTCTATATCATTCATATTTAGTGGTGACTATGTCAAGATGTAATTGTTTTTTTCTCAGTATAACTAAACTAAGGACAGTCTTTTCTTGTCTACTGACCAGTTGATTCTGGTGTATCAGGGCACAAAGTAAAAACATTACAGAGTCTTCTGATGAGCTGATCTGTATACAGCAGCAAAACAGCCGTTTAGCAGCAATCTCATGACCTACAGAGCAGATCTCATTGCTTATAAATCTGAAATTCAAGACAAGGATTGTTACATTTTTTGGTTACTTGAATTTTTTTACACTAGGTTGCATTTGTGTCAAAGTCATTACCCTACTTGTCATTAAATATGTATGTTTGGCCTTGGTCATTGTAGACACATTGGTATGTATTTTGGTATATAAGCAGCAGCAAGTACTGTTGTATTTAACACGTGAAACTTCAATCAAAGACTATAACAAAATTCCTGCTTCATGTTCTATGAGACCTTAGAAGTCTCATTACAGGAATATATTACAAATCAGAGATTAAAAATTAAATTTAAAATTTAAAATTCTCCATGGACTTTTGTAATAAAACTACCTAGTATCTAGTAAATTTAACCAGTTATCACTGGTTGCATTCTGCCTACAGACTACTTCTGTTCCTAAACTCTGTATGTATGTGTCTCTTCTAAGAGAGAAGTAAGCTTCCTTATTGTGCAAAATAATTTCTATATGGTTTATGTGTCCTTTGGGACTTTAGTGGCCAAAAAGCAAAATTAAATGTGAGATCAAACTTGCTGGTGAGTTGGTTGTTTTTCTTCTTTATTAAGCTAGTAAAAATGGTTTTTATGCATACATTCTAGATGCTTCAATAGTTTCAATTTTATTGCAAGGCTCTCCTTAGTATTAAAGCAATGTAGCGCAATCCTCAAAACATATATAGTCATATGTTAACTTTAACTTCCCACCTAAGTGTTTAATAATCCTACAGAAGCATGTTATTCTACAGCATAGTTCATGAGACAACATGTATAAACACATATATAAATGTTACAAAGCAGATTCCATGTATTTATCTATTTTGGAGAAAGTTAAAAAGGACACACATTTGCTATTTTAAGAGCTGAAAATAAATCTTTCAACAAAATTTCGATGCTTTCATTTTGTTCATGCATTTAATTTTATCTGGAAACTTTCTGACATTAGGAATAGAACAACCATAGTTTCTCATTATGTTTGCTGCCAGAATCTATGCTTGGTTGCTCAACTGAAAACCTCACATTGCTAATTACTACCACATGCCCATATCCAAGCAAAGGAAAACTTATTGGTTCTGACAATACATTCTCTCAACACTGAATTCCAAATGAATACTTAAATTTTGGCCAAATATAACATTTCATCAATCTTGTTCTACTGACTGCAAAAGCAACATCAAACAAGGGGTGCTAATGGCTTTTTACCATGCAGTTCTCAAGCTCAGATTCTCTGATGAAAGACCCACATGAGTAAAAGACATCTTTAAACTACTTAGTAATTAATAATTGAACCAGAAAACAATGCATAAAGTTAAAGCAAACAGTTTGTATGCAGAGGACAGAGCTGAGTTTCAAACGACAAGTTACATGGGCAGAAGAGATCAGCAGAAAAAGCACTGATTGTTAACAAAGTGAGACTGTGCATATAAATAAAGACAAAAAGAAAAGGTGAAAAAATAAAATTAAGCACGCCCCAAAGCTAGCAGAAGCCTGTAATCTGGAATTGAGCTTTTCACGATGTGGGGTTCTGACTGAAGATCAGGTCCAAGTTTAGAGACATCTGAGCAATGCTGGGTACTAGTGACAATGTAGAAGAGGAGAGACTAAAACTCTGTATGTAAAACAGTTTTTGATCATATTCTACTCTGCTATTACTCCTTTGGAGCCTCAAAACCAGAGGTGTAAGTTCTGTGTTTGAAAAATTTCTCTTTGAGAAACCAAGTGCGAATACAAATATGGAACTGAGTAGGCCTCTGTCATAAATAAACATTTTAGTTAATTACTACTCTATCTCAGAAATAAATTAAGGCACTTTGTTATTCTAGATAAGTGAATTATGATGCAAGTTTCCAATATTAGTGCTTAAATTAAAAAACAAAACAAAAAAGACTTTAGGCACTTGAGGGTCTCTCAAAAAATTAAAGTATTGAAGTTTTCAATTGTGTCATCTAATTGCTTGAGTACTATTGAACACACAATAGTATAAGCTATAACTAAAGAAAAAACTTTGGTTTATCTAGCCAGATGTAAAACAGTGCTCTAGAATTAGCTCAGTGGAACATTTACAGCATAGAGAGAAGAAACAACTTGATAAAGCCATAATCCACATTTATAAAATGATGTGTGGGTGAAAGGAATAAAGTAAAAATCATATTTTCTTAAAGTACAGAGAGGGCCAATTAATTAGATGTGTTGCTTGCAGTACCTTCTTTATGTTATAGGGAAAGGATTCTATATGACTAGTCTTTTGGGGCAAATATATCTCAACCAGTGAATGTCACAATGATATCTAATGAAACAAAAGATGGCAACACTAAAGGTGATATAGAGGAGAAACTACTATATCACCGAGTACATCTAGTTCATTAAAGGCTATATCCCAGCAAGTCTAGATGCTGAGAATGCCAGAAAGAGCTAGTTTTAACTTGGTCAAGAAAACAAACAGGCTTTTAATAGAAATGTAATGAGCTAATGCTGTCCAATAAAACAAAACTCTTGCTACCAGGTAAAAACAGTATTTTTTACAGGTTTGGGTTTTTTCCACACTGTATTGATACTAAAGCTACTACTTGCTCTTTTTACATGTTGTGTGGAAAAGGATCACTTTAAAATCCCTGGTCATGGATCCTGAAATCATGAGTGTTTGCAATATTCATATGAATACAGTATGACCTGCATGAGATCTCAATCTGCTGTTTGAACAATGAGAAACAGCACTATCAGACTTCTGACATAGTCAGTCTAATGGAATAACCTGATCAATATAAATATTGTATTTTGCACTCCAGTAAACACAAGTTTTCTAAAGAACCGAGTTGTTTGAAAACCACGTGAATTATCATTGTCACTTAGTTAAGAGATGACCACATGATAATCTGATGTCCAAAACTGTGAAGTGACAAGTCGACCTCATTCCAGAAGCTAACAGCACATGCAATAGCAGCATTTTTCACAAAATATGTCATTGTAGTCTGAGTGGTATGCAGGTTCTCCTGAAGCAGGGGCAAAATGTTGTGACTTGTACCATAGCATAGCCCAGGTCTCTAATTATAGTGTGACAATTCTCCAGTGGTAACATCTGATGTCAAGGAATACAGCCTTATAAGCTGTGAATCAGCTATTACCACCTTCAGGGGCTTCTTAAAGTCACACAACCACACCTGGTCTTTTTTGACTTACTTTCTGCCTCGGGTTGAGTTAAAAGTCCCGCCGTATTTCTTCCGATTAAGGATGAGAGCAGCAATTTCTGGCACGTAGCGAGCAAACATTGCCTACATGCATGAAACAAAAACACAAAAAAAAAAAGAAAATGGCATGCAGAGAGTGTTCTACTGCAGCAGAGGCAGCAGAGCCTCTTGGGATACTTACTTTCTTCCACTAACCGCACTATAGGAACCACCATATTTCTTGCGGTTTCCTATTAATTCTATGATTTCAGGGACGTAGCTGGCAAACATGGCCTAAGAAGAAGATAGGAGACAGAAGAAAAGACTAAAAAGAGAGGCCAAAGAAAGGGGGATGGTGAATATTTTCAGAAGATATATATCTTTAAGATCTGAAAATGCAAAAGAATTAGATCTATGAAGTTGTTTAAAAAGAAAATTTAAAAAATACAAAAGTTCTTCTCAAACAAAACAAGAGGGCTTAATGTAAAAGTTGGTCTTGGAGAAGGTGCACATCTTATAAATTAAGAAAATGGTCAAAAGAGAAAAAAATAGGCACACAAAATGAAACAAGAGCAAAATTCAAAGAGCAAATTAATTCAAACTGGTATCTAATTATAAAACACACTCCTGTCTAATTCTTCCTGAGGAGAAGAGGGGAAAAAATCTATCCAAGCTCCACTGAAAAAAAAACCCAAAAATAAGTATTGTTGTCACTGTTACATTTCTATTTTAAAATACAGATTTTTTCCCCCCATGATTAGAATTCAAAAGAAGACAAAAACAAGATGGAATTAGGGGTTATTCCCTCTGTCAAGAAAAAGAAAGCTCATTCCCCCACCCCCAAAAAAAACTCTTCCAAAAATTTATGTTTTTAAAAGGACTGGAATAACACAATAGAAAAAAGGTTTTGAGGAGAAAATAAAAAATATTCTGCCATGTTTTGTCCAACAAACATCTTCCTTGTGGCTGGATACTTCGAAGAGCTACTGCCAGTTGACATCATCATTGCCATCATATGTCAATAAACATAGATGGGAATGCATATATTTATGCTTATATATATACTCATATATGTATATGTGTGTGTCTCATATATGGCATTCATAATATTAGTTATATACATATCACCTCAGTAAGATGTATGTATATGTGAAATCAATATATGAGAGCAAAGTAACAATATACATATGAAAGTATATGCACAATATATATTGTGAGTCATCCATAAAGCACTTACCTTGCACAGTATAAATATTAAAATAAACCTTGCTGTTTTAGAGAATAACAATGCAACAGATCCTATAGTATTACTAACAGCGATAAATGATAGAAAAGTTGACATAAGACAATTAGTAACTTTGGTACTATGTACACAGAGGACAAAGAACACGAGAATTTTCTGATATAAATGCATACCGGTTATGGCCATGCAATAAATTATGAGTTAAAATTGTGCTACATGACATGAAAAGATGTTTGAAATTAAAGAGAATGTGGTTTGCCATCATCTGGATCAGGCAAGCTGCTCTTTAAGGCAGTCCAAAGCCACAGTGTTTGTTGGAATTCTGGGAAGGAACACAGAAGGGTGGGTAGGACTTCTGAAACCGCAAAGTGCCTTTAAGTATCAATAGCAGCCTCAAAAAAAAAAATGCACTACAGTCAGTCACTAAAAAGTAAAAGACTACAAATAACATTATAAATTGAAATATTAAGACACTTCATGTATTCACATGCATTACTCATTTAAATGGATTAGAAAAATTCTGACTTTACTAAACTGGACTAATTTGACAAGCTCTGCAAAAATATTTATCTATAGAAAAAAAGTAGTGTATTAAACATATTTTACAGTTTTATAATTAATTTTAATTCACAAAAACTGACCTATTATTTCTTTGATTACAACACTGAGATATACATGATCAAGTATTAAGGTAGGTGGAATAATAATTATTTAAAAAGTGTTTTTACCAATCCCCCAAGGATGAAGAAGACCATGAAAAGGCGACCAAGGGTTGTTTTTGCATAAACATCTCCATAGCCAACAGTGGACATTGTAACCATTAGTAAATAAACACATTCCCAATATGTTAGCGGTTGATTATTTTGGAAGTTTTCCCATGGATCCCCTGAGTTCTCCACCTAAAATGAACAAAAAAACATATAATGAATTATTAGAGTTGTATCATAAATTAACTCTACTGATATATCCATGTGCATTTGTGTGTGTGTATATATATATAATCTCACATATAATGTAAAGTCTGGATCCTTTCCTGTTATTTATTTTGAACCAAGACAGAACCTAACCCTGTCCCAACTATAGCACTACAGTTCTTTTGCCAATATGCATAGCCTTGCCAAGCATACTACTTATGGAAAGCATCTTTTCCATTCACCACTAAATAATGTAACTTATTAATGCAGCTAGGAAAATTCATGTTATACCAATTTGTTCAGAGTGAATCTTACTTGTAATATAATTCTACTTCTTAATTTTTTGTTTTAAAGCATTATGTAGCTATTAATGGCATTGGTGATGTTAAGTTTAGTGAATCACTATTACTTTTTGTATTGGGTTTGTGTGGCCAGGGTTTGGTAGTGGGGATGGCATAGGGGTGGCTTCTGTAAGAAGCTGCCAGAAGCTTCCTCTACGTCCAATAAAGTCAATGCTAACCAGCTCTAAGACAGACCCACCACTGGCCAAGGCTGAGCCAATCAGTAACGATGGTAACGCCTCTGTGATAACATATTTAAGAAGAGGAAGGAAAAAAAAAAAAAAAAAAGGCACATTTTGCAGCTGGAGAGAGGAGTGAGAATACGTGACAGAAACAACTTTGCAGACACCAAGGTCAGGGAAGAAGAAGGGGGAGGAGGTGCTCCAGGCACCGGAGCAGAGATTCCCCTGCAGCCTGTGGTGAAGACCATGGTGAGGCAGGCTGTCCCCCTGCAGTCCATGGAGGTCCATGGTGGAGCAGATGTCCACCTGTAGCCCATGGAGGACCCCACACTGGAGCAGGTAGATGCATGAGGAGGCTGTGACCCAATGGGAATCCCACATTGAAGCAGGCTCCTGATAGGACCTGTGGCCCCCGTGGACAGATGAAGGCCACATCAGAGCAGGTTTGCTGGCAGGACTTGTGACCCCGTGGGGGACCCACGCTGGAGCAGTCTGTTCCTGAAGGACTGCACACCATGGAAAGGACCCGTGCTAAAGCAGTGAAGAACTGTAACCCATGGGAAGGACTTAATGCTAGAGCAGTTCATGGAGGACTGTCTCCCATGAGAGTGACCCCATGCTGGAGTAGAGGAAGAGTGTGAGGAGTCCTACCTCTGAGGAGGAGGCAAAAATAACATGTGATGAACTGACTGTAACCCCCATTCCCCATCCTCCCATACCGCTGTTGGGGGGAGAGGTGGAAAATCAGGAGAAAAATTACACCCATGAAGAAGGGAGGGATGGGGGAGAAGGTGTTTTAAGATTTGGTTTTATTTCTCATTATCCTCCTCTAATTTGATTGGTAATAAACTAAATTCATTTTCCACAAGTTAAGTCTGCTTTGACTGTGACAACTGGTGAATGATCTCTCTCTATCCTTATGACCTTTCATTATAATTCCTCTCCCCTGTCCTTTTGAGGAGGGGGAGGGATAGAGCAGATTTGGTGGGCACTTGCCATAAAACCAGGGTCAATTCACCACACTTTTCCAAGAAGCTAGCTACTGTATGTGACAAAGTTATAAATGGAAAAGCACTATGCCTTCTAAAACTTTTTCCACAATAAAAAGTTTGAAGTTTGAAGATTCCTACAGTAGAATAGAAAAACTTATGCTGAAAACAAACAAACAAAAAACCCCCCACCAAAATCCAAATAGTATTCTCTCTCTCCTGATGTAATTAAAAAAGCACATTTTTTTGTTTGATTCAAAAATAGAAAAAGCTAATGTTTTGATGATAAAAATGCTACATTTGTCCAAAGGGAGTAAAAAAATGGTCATCCATGAATGAGAAGTATATCATAAATGAAAATATCCAAAATTTTGGTGCTTCTTTATAAGTGTGAAAATTAAATTACTATCTGGTATAACAAGAAGATAAACATTCTGAATTTCATACAGCTGGATGTATCTCAAGGTAATTCAAGTGAAGTCAATTAAATTGCTCTGGGTTAACATCAATATAATTAAATTAGAATATTAGTCCAAAACCATTCCTGAGTTACTTATTACTACCAGTATCTTGAATATTTCCTGATTCTAAGTTGATCATAAAACGTACTTAAATGACAAACACTTAAGCATACTTAATTATATTTACCACATAAATTAGTAAAAGCTATTAGTTTAAAATGTTTAAAATACAAAATTGACATAAACCTATCATATATATGTATATTCACATTTATGAACTCATATGTACTTCTATACTAACTATCTTACATTTTTTCAGGTATTAAGTGCAGAGTAAACAGCTATTTTGTTTAAAATGTTTAAAATACAAAATTGACATATACCTATCATATATATGTATGTTCACATTTATGAACTTCTATACTATCTTACATTTTTTCAGGTATTAAGTGCGGAGTAAACAGCTATTTCAAAAATCTATGTTATCAGTGACTGAAAGCTACATGAAAAAAAAAGAAATTTAAAGACAAAAGAGAAGGAAATATTCTCTAAAAAATTGCTACCTGAAATGTTAGAAATCCCATTACTTCTCGTGGAAATACAGAACTGCTTTTTTGCTGGTGCAACCATTGATTTCCCAGGACCTCAATATCATTTCAGCTATGCCAACCCCTTCCAGGAAGCACTCCGGGTAGTTATTTAGGAAACATTGCCACCTACTGGTAAATTGTATTCATTCATGAAGTTCAAGTCATATTTTATTGAGGTTATATTACTTGTTATTCAGAATTAGTTTTGAGTAGAAGCCTAAAATTCGAGAAGCTGTGATATCTTTTTTTATTGTACTCTATAGATGTGTTAAGGGATTATCCAGAGCAAGGCAATTACAGGTAATAAAGTAGCTCAGAGAGCAAATGATCCATGAGAAAGTCAATGAAGTATTTTCAAATATACTTACCAAATGTATGAACCCAGCTGCTGTCAGCCACGTGCTGATAAATATAGAGCACAGATTCACTAGCTTGATGGAATTACTGAAAATAAACAAAACCCAACAACAAATAGGAATTTAGACTGGAATTTATCACATATTTTTAATATGTATCTGTATACAACTGCATACTTTAGACTGAAAAAGTCTGATTATGATTTCTGAAGGGATGCAAGCTCTCTAAAAACTTAATCAAAAGCCTATACAAAATATGTATTATTTTGTCTTTGTCGACTTCACATTTGCATAATTTAGATAGCTTGAAAGAAAAATTCCAATGCATTTGTCAGCAGAAAGACAAATGGAAACCTTAGCTACATCTGTATTCATAATCAAACAAATATAAATAAATAATGCTTTTTCACAAGTAATTTCGTTGCCTCTCAGTACACTCACTTTCTCATTTTTCATTGCTATACACCTCAGCATTTATATTTAAATATTCTACCCTGGAATACATCCATGCAGTTCCAATGATTAAACTGAGCGATGCCAATTAAGATTAGCTGCTGAACACTGCATTTATACATATAATTGACTGGAGGTTTTTTTAATTACTTCATTATTTGTTAGCTTGTATGCTTCTATATTCATTGTGCTTTTGACCCCAGACCTGTGGCGGCGTTAAAAATTAACAGCAAGAGAATATTTTTGTTGCATACTCACTACATGTTAAAATTTGCATACATGACCACAGGGCAAGACAATTCCCCTACACTTATAGCAAACAACTAATGAACTATTGCAGCCAACCTGTAAATGTCATGCTGCTTTTGTGAAAAAAATATTATTCCCAAATTAATTAATTTAGATATTATACACTTCTTGTGTAAAGTCCAAAGTAATTTTCGCACAAACTCATATAGATTTATTTGTGGAAGTATTTAATACTTCATATTTTTCTAAAAAACAAAAAACCCCACAAACAAACAAACAACAGAAACAAAGGGAGGAAGGAGAAAAAAAAAAAAAAAAAAGGAAAAACCTACCAGTCAAACTCTGCAAACTCTTTTTAGTCCCACTGAGTAGTATGTTCCCTGTTTTAGCCAGAAGTGATTTTGAAGAAAGGACCTCACTCAGTTCAGCAGTTTTAAAACACCATAAGCAAAACTCACTCCCTTCTCTTGTTACAAAAAATACTATTATTTCAAAAGCTAAGAAGGATATTCAACAAATACACAAAGAACTGAAGTCCATGTATTATTACGTCTAAGTCATCTGAACCGTTCATGGAACAGTATTGGAAATAGCTCTCCTTTGGTTTTCAAAAAATTTCTAAGAAAGAATAATGCCTAAGAAAAATCATTATTCCTAAAGCAACACATTCCAAAAGAACAAAAAATGCTAAGAATTCACTATCAGTGTTAGTAGTAGTAGTTTCACAGTAGAATTAATGAATACTTATATTCATAACTATTTTAAGGAAAATAAAAATGCATTCTTTTCTAAAAAAAATTGAGGAATGAACCTGGAAAATTAATCAGACCAGTTCCATTAAAAATATTTTTAAGAATTACAGTTGGTAAGGTGGGCAACTGCGGGTACTAGGTAAGAAATACAATTGGGTAATATGACAGATGCTTTAATGAATACTATACTCAAAAATAAGATAATATACCAGCAGTTTTGCAATTAATTAGCATTCACCTACATCAACACATATTCCCTATTTCTCTCTTTCTTAAGGTGTGGCTGATTAAGATTCATATTTTGGTGGTGATAATATTCAGTCATAGCACAGGACACCGAACAATGGATTCCTAGAGTAAACAAAATGA